>NC_142859.1:26669166-26972196 GCF_061612785.1 Hesperophylax consimilis
AATTTTACGATTTGTTCAAATTTTGTGAAACAACCCATCTTTAGTATCTGATTCCTTTCTAATGGCCAGTGGAAGACCATTGTATAAAAGCTTTGTTGCAAAGCCTTTAACATTTGTTTGGCCAGAAGTTGTTTTAGCAAAATGGATAAGAGGTTATGATAATTGATTTGAACTCTTGCAGAAAAAAAAAAATTAATGCACGGACAGAATACAAAAAGAAATTCTCTTTAATTAAATTGTAAAAAATACGAAGCGCTTCATCAAATGCGATAACGATATTTTTTATTACGTCCGATAAAATAAATTTTAACTCTAAATAAAACATCCCCATTAATTTTTATGAAAACTCATATGCCAGTTTTGTTTATTGCATAACGGTACGGTACACACACACAAAGCCGTGCTGTTAAAATGAAAAAGGTATGATATTGTAATCCAGAAAAATTTTCCCCAGTCAATTTTAATGACAGCGTAAACTCAAATAAGCGAAACGGAAATTCCAATTTTCGAAACGTTTTCGAAGCTTTTTCGAAGCTTTCCCGACGCAAACTGATTGTGAAATCGGATAGGCTCACGTTTCGTAAGTTCTCATTATTGGTAACCTTTATGATAAAACTGCGTGCTGAAAAGTGGAATGACATCGTACGTTATAACGTAACTTGAATATGCTACGTTAAGGGTTGTTTTCAGTTCGTTTTAATAATGATGGATATTGATATATACTCGTATATATCAGTGGTAAAAATATTTAATTCCCTGATCATTGAATTTTTCGCTAGATACGCCAAAACATCAAGAAAATGTATTAAGATATTTTATATCTATATATTTCTATACTCCAGATCAGAAGGTTGCGTGTTCAGATCACGTCGGGGTCACCAATATGGGGGCTATAGTCTTACCTTTTATAGCGCTGTCCATTAAATGTGTGTAGTGTAAAGGGTTGTGATAATGTAAAGATGTAGTTGGATAATTACGTTAATATTTATTGAAAGTACGGTACACTATTAGTTACAACACGAATTTTATCAGAAGAGTTTTATGAAGAGCTAAGAACTGTCAACTGCCAAGGCGGACGTGAGAAACAGGAATGGCTGCCGTCGGCTAGAACTGCCGAGAGCCCCGTTTTTGGGTGGCGATCCATAAAAATATGTTTCCATTATTAAAAATATAAAAATTATCATTTGAAGTTATTTGCCAGTTCTTACCTCTACAATTTCGTGTGGAGTTAGGTACTCAGAGAAAAATTAGTATTTGTTAATTTTTAAAAAATCTCTTCAAATTATTGGTAATCCTTTTAAGGCCGTTTCAAAATAAACGTTTCGTGAATTTGTAATAATATCGGAACATAACAATGTTTTATCATGATAATACATTCTGTTGAAATGCGAAAATGTAAGGATTTTTATGAACACGTGTTCCGACATCGTGATCAATTCATTCGTTATGGGCATGCAATCACTTTTTTAACCGAATTACGAATAATTTGAAGATATTCTTAATAATTTATTTTCAGTGAGTTTTCTCCGCGTAGGCTGATTTAAAATATTGCTAATTTATTAAAAAGCTCCTCTATTATTTCGTAATCTGGTTAAAAACGGGATTGCAGGCCCTTAAGGCACAAATTAATAGGTTTCCTGTTAAACATTTTTAAGAATATATGAGCACATGTGTAGGTACATAAAATCAAGTCAATTGAAGGTGCTTGAACACGTGTTCCGAAATATTAGGAATCTGTTGAAAGTGTATCAGGAAATGGCCTGCATTCCCATTTTTAACTAGATTACCTATAATTTGAACAGAATCTTAAAAAAATAGCAATACACCTTTTTCTCCAGGTTGGTCCAGGTGAGATACACAGAATAAATATATTGCTAATTATAGATTGCCCGAAACGTGTTTAGTGATTAGATTTGAACGGCCAGGTTCGTATTTCTTAACCTTTTGTCTTCGCTATTTTTTTAATCTCCCAATTTTCTTCCACTAGGGTGATTCTGAGAGAACCCACTGCTACAAAATTTTGTAATTTATATGTGAAATAATAACCAACTCGTACACACATTTGTGAAATAAAAATCTCAGCTAAAATAGTTAAATATTCGAAAAAGTTGTATTTATTTCAATGCTTATTTAGTAACTTACAATAAAAAATAATATTCTCTTATTAAAAAAAAATGTAAAAATCAATGTTTTCTTAATATAATATATCTATTTTCCATAATCGACAAACTTGTGCCATCTCTTGTCCGGCGAGTATCCAATTTCAAATATTTTTTTTGCTTCTTTTTTGGTTTGACTGAGGATTGAAACTTCCTCACCATGGACTGCATCTCTGCTGTGAAGTTTAAAAATGTCTTTAAAAACAATAATAAATAAATTGCTTTGACTGAGGATTGAACAATCCTCCCCAAGGACTGTAGTCAACCACGCTAACAACTGCGCTAAATCCTGATCGGTTTTCATATATCAACTTCTTCAATGTCATCCAATATGAATTGTATGCATGATTGCCATAAAATATGTTGATAAAATGCGTATTCATGGACAACACGTCTATTTGTCGAGTTTCAGCTCGATCGGATGTCGGTAAGTGGATTAATTCACTGTCAAAAACAAAATTGAAATTCAAAACGAAGTATCTGATAACTTGCACCCTTCATAAAGGTAATTGTTTTGCGCTTTCAGGTCTGATTGTTGTGATATTGATTAGTTATCGTAATAGTTTCGTAATGCAGATACGTACCTCATAACAATGGGTCGACAACAACTCTCTTTCGGGGGTTTGTTAAATTTATAAATCAAAACCCAATAAATTATCGACTTTTGGAAATATTTGTTCACAACTTCAATCATATCAAATTCGTTCAAATTAATTCTGGCAATAATTATTACAGCAGCCGTATTACAGTCATTTCTAGGGTTTATTATACCAATAATTGCAATTTTAGCAATTCTGGCTACAACGTATAATTGAATATTTAATTGATTAAAACGATGTCAACGCCTACACGTTAGGAAACATGTACAAATATATCGTCGCTCTAGTTCGTTTTTGTCCAACAGACTATTTTTGGAGAAATTGAGTTAAGTATGCAGTTGTTCTCCGAAAGCACTTATTTATACGATACAAGTGAAAAAAAAAATAATGTGTTTTCACGACGACGTTTGTCGTAATTTTACCAAAATTAATCAACATCGTGTTTATCCAACACTGTGTCCTACATCCAAATTAAAAACGTTTTTTCTGCGTAATTTTAAACATTTGGAACAAATTTTACTTAAAAATATTAATTTATATTACTTTAAATCATTTAAGTGAGCTTAAAATGAGCTAATTTCATTGTATATGCGTTTTTCGTAAAAAAATTTTGAAGCCCTAATTCTTTTGATTTACGTTTTGGTCTGTTGGACAAAAACGCACTAGAACGACGATATAGAGAATTAATAAGAATTTTGAAAGGCTGTGCAATGTGCATACTTGTGTATGTTTATTCTTTTTATTATATATTAACATGAAACAGACATACACACACACCTAACAATTCAAGACATCATATGCCGATGTTACTGTTTCATGTTAATAAACGGTTTTTTTTAAACATAAAAGTTTTTTATGATTTCACTTAATAAAACAAGCGAATACGGAGGAATTCCTAGAAAATAGACAGTTGCCGACTCCTTCCTACTCTCAACACAACAAAAACAGACATGCATGTAATATAAGACCTCGGTTGGCTGCTGATACTGATGTACGGGCTAGTGATAATGCAAAAACATGCATTTATTCCTTACCGAGAAAAAACAAACATTTTTTAAGAGAATATGACGCCGTTCTATTTGTATAGAGAATATTAACTTTATATTCAGTAAATTTAAATAATTTACCACTTCATGGAAAATAAGAATCTACAAAATTAATAAAATGGATACAGATGTAATAATTACTCCTACTATTAACTTGGTGAGAGATAGCCATTCATTGGACGCTTGTGCGTTATTAATACATATTTTTTACTGTACCTGTCTCGCTAGGGAGATATTGTAACGAGACATAGTTACATTTAGTAAGCATAAATGTTAAAGTATTTATTAACACAAATGGGATTATAAAGCATTTAATTTATTTTATTGCGTGAGTTGACTAATTATTACTGCACCACCTTTATTGATGATTCAATGTTTATCCAAAATATTATATTGTTTCAATTTTTTAATTATCTTGTTTGTACACGTTTTTTCAATCAATAAAAGTGATTCTGGTAGGTACATATACTACCGATAGACTAAACGCTACAGTTAACTGGTACCTACATATCTAGCACATAACTATCTGCGACTGAAAACATGACGCGTGTTCTCCCGCTAGTCCTGTAATTAGCCCAATTCACCCCCAGCCCCTATGTATGTAGATTCGCCTATGATAATTATGATGAGGAACGAAGTAGGCCAGTTAAAGTAATTATAGTCCCGAATGTAGCCGCAGCATTATTATGTTAGGGGTTAATTAGAGGATATGGGATTATGTGTGGACGAATCTCTTCGTCAAAGCAGGAGAATAATAAATTAACGGCTAGTAACAAAGTTTTAAAGTATAAAGTGGGTATTTACAGCTTTAATATTCGGGACGTTTTAAGTTTTTTATAATATTTTTCACTCATAATTTCAACGAACTCCCCCTGACCGTATTGAATTCAAAAAATATAATGATCAGTAATTGTTGATTGAAGTTCAAGTACATATTGAATTATTTGGCGTGTTGAGAATAAGCCGACGTAGCTCAGTGGTTCAGCGCACCTGACCGGATATAGAAGGTGCGGGTTCAATTCCCGTCGGCGTCATTTATTTTTACTCGGGAGATATTTGCTATTTGTCCGGTTATTTCAGGCGACTAATTATTGCTTATAATATTTTTTTATCGATATAAATTGAAAATATCTCTCGAGTAAAAATAAATGCCGTCGACGAGAATTGAACCCACACCTTTTGATTAAGCTAAGTTACGTCGGCTTATTCGTAACCCGCCAAAGAATTCAACAATTCAATCCACAATTATTGCTTTTTATATTTTGTTCACCCTGTTAAAGCTTTGTAAGTGCTGTATTTCTCACTAGATGGCGTCGAGACGTATTATATCTACACTTATTGGTAGAATATATTGACTTGTCATGAAATTTCTGTTTTGTTATTTTCTGTAGAAGTATTTTTTTTATTTTTTTTATAGTGAATACCTCACAAGAGTCCCAACTGCTCCCGTCTGGAGCCAGTGAGACTATGGCATCCCCAATTGGGGGATGTTGTGAGGCTGAAGGTAGTGGGGAAGGGAAAGAGGAAGGTGGGGAAGTACCTGGCTATTCAGATCTAGTCACTAAACACGGCTAAAGCCATTTGGAGCAAAATTTAAATTCTGAATGGTGGTCTTACACCAGGGCGATACTGGTAGTATCTTCCACTCTGGAACGTGCCGCAAATATACTATATATTATTTTAATTAATTAATTATGAAATAACACAAATTAATCAAATAAAATTTATTTGCGCACGCCGGGTTCGAACCCGCGACCTTCGGAATGGCAGTCCAATGCGTTACCACTGGACTATGCCGGCCGTCTAAGAAGTAACTACAGTTCAATGGGGTCTAGGACGTTTCTACGCCGCCGGTTCTTCGCCGCCAGTTCATCGCCGCCGTTTCTACGCCGGGACGGTTCTGCACCGGCCGTTTCTACGCCAGCCGATTCTACGCCGCATTCAAAATTAAAAGTTTAATTGTAATTGTTAATTTAATTTGAATGCGGCGTAGAATCGGCTGGCGTAGAGACGGCCAGTGTAGAACCGCCCCGGCGTAGAAACGGCGGCGATGAACTGGCGGCGAAGAACCGGCGGCGTAGAAACGTCCCATTCCCAGTTCAATGAATTCAGATTTGTTTTGAATTTATGTATCATTTTGAAAATTGGAACTGGCAAGAATTCAGATGTGCAATCAAGATTTTCTTATGTGAATACCGCAGAAGAGTCCCAGCTGCTCTCAAACATCTGGAGCCGGTGAGACTATCGCATCCCCAATTGCGATATTGTCTGGCTGAAAGTGGTGGAAAGAGGAACGAAGTAGGGAAGAGGATGATAAGTACCTGGCTATTCAGATTTTTCTAATTAATGACAATTCTGAATGGTAGTCTTAAACCACACTGAGAGTATTTTCCACTCTAGATCATGTAGCAAATAGAGCGTACATTATTTAAGACGATGCCATACGTCGTGTAATATTTTGAATCGAGCCGCCATAAATAACACTCCTTACGAAGATGGCGATAAGGCTTAAATTCCCGCTTAACAAAATCCAGCTGTTTTGATTTAGGCAAGAAAAAAACATGGCCAAAAATTGACTTTCATTTTATTTTGTGGATGTTCAGGCATAAATATTTAAATGTTTTCCGATCATTTTATAAATAACTTAATTTGCAATATTATACAATAAAACCATAAACGAAAGTGGGTTCGTAAGTAGGAAGTTTTGAACTTTAAAAAAGTTTTCATAGGTCTTATAAATTATTTTTTTCTTGGCTTATAAAAAGACTTATGTAAAAAATACTCGATTTTTTCAAAGGCCAAGATGTATTATACTCACGGTATTTATTTAAAGCATCTGAAACATTTCTAGGTGACCAAATTTTCAAACCAAAAAAACATGATTTTGAATTACTACGTATGGCATCGCCTTAAATGATTAAATTGTGTATATATGTACATAGGATACCTTTATGGTAAATATATCAGAAATAGTTTATGATTATATACGAAAATATTATTTTTTTTTTTAAACTTATTTCCTAATCCAATATAAATGTGATTCTTGAAATTTATCTCATTTATATATTTTTTACTTGTATTTTATATATTTTCCAAATAGAACACATTAAAATAAAATTTACTTGCGCACGCTGGTAATTGAACTAGTGACCATCGGATTACTAATCGAGAGCCTTACCCCCCGAGATAACACTATCCCCGTTTAAACCTACCTAGAAATTGAATCTTTTTTATTTAAATTTTAAAATTTGTTTTCTATTTGTTTAATTTTCTGAGAGTTAATCTTCACAAGAAATGTAAGATTTTATGATTGTGATCTGTGATTTTCCGGGTCTGCGATTGTATAGTAATCAATGACAATGTACATACAATTTCATCCACTTAAACAACGTAGAATGCTTCCTTGAAGTAAATTTTCAAAAACAAACGTGTGAACAATTAATAAATCTGTACATGTTTGATTTCCACAAAATGTTCACTATTGAGGCCACCAATCGCAGTTAAAGATGGAGACCAGTCCACAATTTTGTTGTTTTCTCTGCCTACAGGAAAAAATGTTAATTGGAGTATTACATCTTTTTTGATGAAATTTTTATTATTTTTCTACACTTAAATCTAATCACATATCTTAGTTTTCTTTTATCTGCTATTACTACATTTTTTACGTTACTAGTTCACTTGAGGCATGTTATAAGGTGTAACATCGTATGCCTCTATTTTATTGGATGTGAACATAATATAATATATAGTTTTTTTGGTTGCACGGAGAAAACTGATATAAAATATTGCTAATTTATTATAAAAATTTATTCGTGATTCGGTTCAAAACGGGACTGTCGGCCTTTAACGAAAGAATTAATAGTATTTCTGTTAAACTTTTATGTGGGAATACGTGTTATTTTTATATATTCACAGAACTATTATATTTTCGCATTTCGTCATTATATATTATATAGGCGAATGCGGGTGCATGAATAGGTGTTCCGGTATATTAGGAATGCACTCAAAATGATACAAGAAACTGCCGGCAGTCCCGTTTTTACCCGGGTTTTAATAAATCATTATGCGGGGTTTGTTAGTTAGTTAGCAATACTCAATTTTCTTCCTGTACGTTTATAAAAAGCTTACATTTAAAATACTAATTCGAGTTGTTTATGTGTCCTAGGTAACTCTGAATTGCTTTGAATTTAAGTGTCATTTTCAAAATTAGAACTGATTGTGTGAAGAATTCAGAGAAGCGATAAAGTACCAACTTAAATATGACATTTTTCAGCAATTTTTTTAAATTTTCGTAATTGGAACAAATTTGTAGAAATAATTGAAGAAATCAGAATATCCCGTGATTTTTCACGGGTCTGCTCAGAAATACTAATAAAAAAGAAATTTTTATGAAAGTACTTACCGATTATACGTGATGTTGGTAACCGGCTGCATATCGGAATCGAACCATGTTCCGCCAGGATCGCAGGATATGTATTTGTCCACCCAACTACGTTGTGAAAAGTCCACTATTTCTATTCTCGTTGCGTTCAAATTGTCAGACGCATGGCACAAAGCTGGAAACAAAGAAAATATTCACATTATTTATCATAATTAGGAAACATAGATTTATAGAAGAAACAATAACATTGCGCTTATATGGAGAAAAATGAGTATTACTAATTTATTAAAATTCTTTTGAAATTATTGGCAATCCGGTTAAAAACAGAATTGCAGACCTTTAACGATTGAATTTTTAAGGTTTCCAGATCAAATTTTTATCGAAATACGTATATCACGATGTCCGAACACGTGTTCATAAAAATCATAGAAAAATAAAAATAATATTTTCACATTTCGATATTTTACACTATCAAGGCAAATGAGTACCTACGTTTTCCGATATATTGATAATTTATCAAAATTTTATCAGGAAACGGCCTGCAATCTTGTTTTTAAACAAGTGACCGATCATTTGAAGATATTCTTAATAAAGTAGCTATAAAATATATTATTTTGTAGAACTACGATAAATTTTATTTACGACAAACCTCTCATCATTAAAAAAAAGGTAAAAAGTGCTTCATACAATTTATTTTATAAACAAATATGTTTTTACCAAAAATATTCATAAAAAAAATTAATACATCATATAAATAAAATTAGAGGAGGAGTAAACGAAATCATATAAATAAGTCTTCTCAAATGTGGCAAAACCACATTTTGATAATGGCTTCGAACGCCGACACATCTGATCTGGTTTCGCGAATTTGTGACTCCACTTTATTAGTTGGTTTTAGAAGGTGCTGCTAGAATATGCCCTATGCAATACACCCGTAGACCAGAACTAGGTTAAACGCAATTGTTTTATTGGGACAATCTATTTTTATGCATCAGATCTGGATGCTTTACTTGACATACTCGGATGAATGTAAAATATAAATTTAAAATGTTTTATTCCGCAGGTTGTGGTTATATTATACATCAATCCTCCCTGTCTGATGTATTATTTTATACTGAGCTCTGGTGAGCCTTCAGTATGCTTGTTCACAAGCATACTGTCATTTTAATTGATATATTGCATCAATTAAATCGGTCATGGTGATATTTTAGGATGGTTACACTGTGAAGGTAGGACAATTTGAGGATTTGATATTGTGGTTTTTTATCCACCGAGTATTTTCTAATGCATACCTACTAATCCCATACATACTGCATATAAATTTTCTAACTAACTAACTAACTAACCATCACGCCGTTTCCCCGCAGGGGTAGGCAGAGAGGACGGACCGCCAAACAACTCGGTCTTGGAACACACTTCTTGCCTCATTCACATTCATACATCGTCTCATACATACTCTTCTATTATTCTGACTCTTGACATGGCCCGACTCGAGTATCTGATTCACTTGATCGTGCCATTTCTTCCTCGGGCGTCCCCGACTTCTGCTACCATTCGCATTTGCATCATATATCCTCCTTACACTCCTATCTTCGCTCATTCGCTCTACATGCCCAATCCATATAAGCGTACCTTTCTTAATCTTACTCATTACGCTTACATCAGCCTTGCACTTTTTGCGGATCTCCACATTCCTCACACGATCAAACATGGTTTTACCACACATACGCCTCAGGGATCTCATTTCAACAGCATTTAATCTACTTTCATCCTTTCTTTGCCAGTTCCATGCCTTAATTCCATACATCAAGGTAGGTACCAGCACTCCGTTGTAGACTGCTAACTTCGCTTCTTTGGACATTTTTTTGTTTGCGCCAACGGCGTTCAGTCCTCCATTAACGGAATTACCTGCATTTACCCTTCTTTTAATATCTCTGTCAGCCTTCCCATCTCTCGTAAACATACTTCCTAAATACACAAACTCTTCCACCTGCTCCAAGTATTCCTCATTCACAATTATATTGCACACTGTTTTCGTACTCTCTCTTTCGAACACCATTACTTTAGACTTACTTACATTCATCATTAACTCATTCTTAATGCATACTTCGTTCATCCTAGACACGAGAGACTGTAGATCATCTATACTATTAGCAATCAGCACCGCATCATCAGCATACAACAGGCAACATACTTTCAAATTATTCAAATTTGCGCCCAATCCCACCTCTTTCAATTCTTGCATACAATTATCCATGTATAGATTGAATAACCACGGTGACATTACGCAGCCTTGTTTAACACCTTTTGTGATATCAAACCACCCCGTAAAACCACTGTTTACCCTAACACATGCAACGCTTCCCTCATACAGAGACGCAATTAAATTTTAAATTTCAAACGCAAAATTTTCCAGTGATGAAAACAATATTTGTACTACTTTATAGTAATATCAATGAAAAAAAATAAGTTCAGAGACACAATAATAATTTAAAAAAATAAATTCATTAAATTAATTATTTTCTTAAGGATTTCCCAAACGGGCCAAGAGCAGAGTTAAGATTCCAAGATACTATATTTTGTAGTAACAGTATAACAATACGTAATCTCAGTCGATCTGCGCCCGGAGGCAAATAGTAAAAAAAGCCGTGTTCCCCTCATCAGGAAATGGGAAATAGAGTGCCGGCACTCAGCGGTAATGAGGCGAGATGATGCACGCCATTTTTATATGGTGCCACCCAGGAACCAGGGAAGCCAAAAGTTTCACATTTCATGTCTTAAATTGAAGTTTTTTTTTTAAATATTGAATTTAGGCTGTGCGTCCTTGAGCACTTGAAGAGTACTCTAATCTCAAAAGAAAAAAAACAAATCATTTATTCATATCAATATGTTCGACACTAAACTCTAACATACAACAGCTTAGAAGAAACAGGAAACAATTTTCCTGTAAAATAGAAAATGAGAAATTCTCTTGGAAGAAAAGCTCTAAAGTCAAAATGCACAACTTTAAGCTTATTTACTATATATATAGTAAATTGTAAGTTTACTATATATATATAGTAAACTTAAAACTCTCTAGTAAACTTCTTTGTACGATTGATTTTTTATTTCATTTACAGCGTATAGAATATTGTTTTGCTTTAGTTTGAATCTCTAATCATTGCTTTTCCATCTTTTTCCATCATAAACTTGACTTTTAAAACTTAATGCATTTATATAACTAGGTCAGACCTATGAAAAATCACGGGATATTATGTTCGCTTTCTTGAATTTGGAAAAAATCACGCTATCTGATTTTTCAAAGATTATTTAAGTTTATAAATATAATATTTTAAAGATTGTTTGAGATTATTAATGAAAAAAAAACGAACATTAGTAAAAAGGTAATAAAATAAATAAATGAGAAAGAAAAACAATAACAAAAACTGTGATGTGGTGATCTCAATAATAGGAGCAATTCTGAAATGTTTAATCTGTACAGATTTATATATCGATAGAGGCTTGTTTAAAACATCAGCTAACATTGCAAACGAGTTACCATTGTTGTTTAATTCATAACAGAATTATAGCCTGAAACCGTAGTATAACTGTTACAATAATATATACTAGGTGATCTTGATCTAATTAAAGGAATATACAAGTTAATCAAGATTATTATATCATGGCTGACCAACTGATAATATACAGTAACTAACTAACAAACCATCACACCGTTTCTCCGCAGGGGTTGGCAGAGAGGACGGACCGCCAAACAACTCGGTCTTGGCACACACTTCTTGCCTCATTCACATTCATACATCGTCTCATACATACTCTTCAATTATTCTGAATCTTGACATGGCCCGATTCGAGTATCTGATTCACTTGATCGTGCCATGTCTTCCTCGAGCGTCCCCGACTTCTGCTACCATATATTCTTGCATCATAAATCCTCCTTACACTCCTATCTTTGCTCATTTGCTCTACATGCCCAAACCATCTACAGTTTACAGTTTTATATAAAAATGTAACATTACATATAAAACATAAAAAACATATTTCTTGACACGTTAGTTACAATTTTGAAAATTACAATTAAGATAATGTTATGTAAAAATATTGTGTTACAGGTAAGTATGATTGACATTTAAATTGAAAACAAATCCAAGTTTATTGAACCAGAGTTAAAATAGGACATACATTTCAAAAACCTAAATATTTTCCACAACCCCAGCATTTCTAGAACCTTCAACGGAAGTTTTCCATCACCCACACATTTTCTGCATCACTTCCATCACGTAGGGTGATATCTTGATGGATCCCACCCCCTCTGACCGCTAACCGCAACCATCTCAACCCTCATCCTTGCTACAATTATATATACCGAGCTGGTAAATTAACCGTGCAGCCTAGCCGCCCTTAATTCCTGCTGTAAACGCCTTTTAGGGGATGATTTTGATGTTTAATTTACATACGACTCTAGTGGAACGATGTTTACTGGGAATTTTAAAAGGTTTTATGTTCTTATTTGAGTCGTAGCCTTGCAAAATCTGCTTTGGAATATTTCTGAAATCTGTAGGTCTATATAATATCTGTTTGTAACGAAAAACTGTTTAGAACCCTTTGAATTCACTTTTATGTAAAATTTCAACACAATTATAGATAATAATTATTTATTTATTTTCGATTTACTTTAAGCACTTTCTTTAAATTAATCTGAACCAACAGAAATTTTCAGCAGAAAAACAGTTTTAACCAGAAAATGAATGAATAGATGGCTCATTCATTTTCTAGTTGCCTCTCGTACAGTCAGCAGGTCGGCTACCATCAGAGCAATATTGAACCTTAGGGAAGGTTTACAATCTTAACAGATCAAAAAATAAGATTTTTAATATGTGTACCGCTACACAGTTGAATAGCGTTATCTTCTTTATAATCTTACGTACTTATCCACAGAATAGGTAATTACGATTTGAAAAGTTTCTTGGTGAATAGCCAGGTACTTCCCTAGCTTTTCTTTCGTTATTTCTTTCCCTTCCCACTGCTTTCCGCTTGTAACATATCCCAGAAGAAGCTAGCACTAGTTCAGAAGAAGATCCGAAGCCCACGATGAAAATGTTCTTGCAAATTGAAAATGGTAATTTTTTATTTACAAATGCAAGTGCTGGCTATTAGAATATATATATATATATATACAAAACATAGGTGGGAGTTTATAGGTACTATTTTACGTTAATATTTTGATATCAAAACTATAAGTTTCACATACAAAACGGTGCACAAATAGAAAAAGAGAGGTTAAGTAGAACAAAGAACAAGAAACAAAAAAGGAAGCAGACAGGGATATACACATAAGCACAGAGCCAAGGTAGGAATTTAGAGTAAGTTACTTACCCACTTTATATAAATATAAAAATAGATTATGCTAGATTTAAATACAGGGGATAGAAAAGGAAAGAGATAGAGAAACAATACAACACGACAAGAATTACGTATTTTCGT
The DNA here is from genome assembly GCF_061612785.1 of Hesperophylax consimilis. Classification (NCBI taxonomy): domain Eukaryota; kingdom Metazoa; phylum Arthropoda; class Insecta; order Trichoptera; family Limnephilidae; genus Hesperophylax; species Hesperophylax consimilis. The sequence goes on from NC_142859.1 coordinate 26,682,833, forward strand.
TTTTAAAAAATATTCTTTTACATCTTACTTTTTTGTATGTGTGTGTGTGTGTGTGTGTGTGTGTGTGTGAGTATGTGTGTGTAGATGTATGAGCATTGAACAGTTTGTATTATTGACAATATGCCACGTTTGAAGTTGGGCAGTGAGTCCGAAAAAATGTCAATGTTTGAGGTTAGACAAATTTAATTTAGAGTATGAAGTGCTCGTTTAATTAGCGAATTAGATGTTGCATTTGTTTTGTAATTAAGCTTGTGGAATTGCACTGTATGTCATGTACGTCTCAAAGGTATGTTAAAAATAATAAGGAACAGAACTTCGGTACAGTCGATGTTATTGTTTAAAATTGTATGTATATATGTTAAATCAGCTACTACTCACCTTTGAGGCAACACATTCAAAGTAATCATTGAATTCAAGCAATGAATTTGGAGGTAAAATATTTTATAAATTTTTATATATAAATATAAGTTTTGGATGCGTTTATGCTGTGTATATTGTATTAATTCATAGAACTTGTCATGTATAATAGTTTCACTGTTGATTTTATTACCTATCTATCCATATAGTTTTATAATCTGTTTATATTATTATAATATCCAACTTCTTTGGCTTCCGTCATCCATAGTTGGAAGATATAATAATTTTATATCCTATTCTGTCAAAAATGTATTTTTGTATTTAGGTATATAGAAATATTCTGACAGCAAAACTCATATAAGACATATTTCTAGGCCAGCGTCGTAAATCATTCCTTTTATGTCACGATAATAATAAACATGTCAAACTACAAAATAATATATTTTCATATTAGTTATGCAGAATACAACACGGCGTTCTGTATTACAAAAAATCACTATTGGGATGCCGTATGTGACAAAAAAGCTTTTTTCAATGAGTAATAATCTATTTTAATAAATAAAAATGGAAATATTCGTTTGTTCACAATCTTAAATCTCTGAAAGATCTGCACTGATTGCTTTTAAATTTTTAAACATCGTTGCATTTGAAAACGTGTGTGTTTTTATACACCTATATTATGTAGATGTCACCTTTAGACGATAAATCAAAATGCGCTATTTTTTCTCTTACTGCATACAGAGTGAGCCGCAACAATGCGTGGCGGGGTAAAACTGTAAATAATAAACTAACTGAGTAAATTTCAGATAGTATTTGGTTGTAGCAGTGCTTTGTAGTGATTTTGATTTCCTTGAAAACTCTATGATACACTGAGAAAAATGAGTAATGCCTGCTTATTGAAAATCTCTCCAAATCGTTTGTCATCTTGTTAAAATCGGTACTGTAAGTCGCTTCCTCACAAAGTGTTAATAAATTGGTTATAGTATCGGAACACGTGTTCATCCACCTGCATTGGTCTTAATAATATATCAGGATGGGTAACCGGATAAATCATCACAATGATAATTCATCACATCTTTAAAAAGTTATATAAAGTCATGGAAAGTGATGAAACAAAAACTTTATTGACTGGGTTATGTAGGTTAGGTTAGGTTAGGTTAATAAAAAAATTCCATCGTGTCTAATGACTTTATATCACCTTTTAAACGTGTGTTGAATTGTCACTGTGTTGAGTTATCATGGAACAATCACGATGGATGCAAAAATGTGAGGACTTTTACGAACATCGTGACAAAACATTCGTATTTAATTAAAGTTTTTTACAACACTTTTCAATTCATTCGTTAATGACCTACAATCCTGTATTTAACAGGAGTACGAATTATCTGAAGACATTATTTAATGAAATATTAATATTTTTGCAAGTACTTTAATCCCTTATTTAAAATGTAAACATTTTGTTAATAACTTTAAACAACGATTGAAAAAGTTGTTGGTTGTGGCCAATAAGAAATGCGATGTTAGGTTTACGGTAAATATGTATTTTATACGTATGGTTTTAATTTTTGGCATTGTATCTTATTCCACTTCAAAATATACCCTACTAGAGTGCCAATTCTCCCAACTAAGAAGCAATTAGAGAATCGACCCGTTGACTTGCTGCCGACATCAACTGTTAACGATCCTTTCGTTTTTGTTTATTATGACACTTTATGCTGTTGAAATGAGATCCCTGAGGCGTATGTGTGGTAAAACCATGTATAATCGTGTGAGGAATGTAAAGATCCGCAAAGAGTGCAAGACTGATGAAAGCGTAATGAGTAAGATCAAGAAAGGGACGCTTAGATAGTTTGGGCATGTAGAGCGAATGAGCGAAGAAAGGAGTGTAAGGAGAGTATACGATGCAAATGTGAATGGTATCAGAAGTCGGGTACGCCAAAGGAAGACATGGCACGACCAAGTGAATCAGATACTTGAGTCGGGCTATGTCAAGTGTCAGAATAATAGATGAGTATGTATGAGACGATGTATGAATGTGAATGAGGCAAGAAGTGTGTGCCAAGACCGAGTTGTTTGGCGGTCCGTCCTCTCTGCCTACCCCTGCGGGGAAACGGCGTGTTGGTTATTTAGTTAGTTAATGACGATTTATCATTATTTTCAACTAATCCTATTTTAATACATGTCCACGAAGAAAAATTAGTATTGCTGATTTATTAAGAATCTCTTCAAAATATTTGTAATCTGGTTAATAACAGGATCGCAGGCCGTTCATAAAATTAATAAAATTTTATTTAATTATTAATATACAAACGTGTTCATGCACTTGCATTTGCCTTCATAATATATAATGACGAAATGCGATAAGATTAGGATTTTTATAAACACGTGTTCCGTGACATCGTGATAATATATTCGTATTTTAATAAAAGTTTATCATACCTATTAAATCATTCGTTAAGGGCCTGCAATCCCGTTTTTAACCGATTACCAATAATTTGAAGAGATTCTTAATCAATTAGCAATACTCATTTTCTTAGGACGGGTTGTTTCGGAGAATCTGAACAATTCATCAAATTTCAACGTTCATTTTCAAGTTCTGTGAAAGATTTTTTCAAGTTCTGTTTTTATTTCAGTTTTTTCAAGCAACTAGCCTACAATGATATAAAAACAGAACTTGAATAAGTCTTTCACAGAACCCGAAAATGAACGTTGAAATTTGATGAATTGTTCAAATTCTCCGAAACAACCCGTCCTAAGTGTCCGTCTAAATTTTTTCTGAACAATTAAAATTACTGTGAAATTATATTACAATTATTAGACGAGTGTTATTAATTTTTGTTTCATCTCACCAAGTTTTTGTACCCGTTTAATGGCAGATAACGAATTTTGAAATGAAAAAGATGATATTTGTATAACGTAAGGCATATTTTTCTATTCGTGGAATGTAATTTATGTACGTAGGTGTGTATTTTTGGACGAAATCAAAAGCTTTAAAAAAATTGGCCCGCTTTACAATTATTTTCAGTATTCGGGCGCTTTCATCACGAATTTATTATTTCAGCGAATTTATGGGAAATTGAACCGATTTTAAAAACGGAATTCAATTTGAAATCGGAAATCAGCGCTCTAAGTTTGTGATTCATAGAGGTACCAGTGCCATGGTCGTGGAATGAATGTTCCAATACCAAATTTGAATTTATTGCCCAACGAAGCCTTTAAAAATTATTTCAGGCCGTTAAAAAAAGGCAAGGGTAAAGTTATTATTTTTTAAATTAAAACTTTCATTGGGTCGTTAGTTGAGGCTACTGTAAATTTGTTTTAGCAGGTGTAATGTTACAATTGTACCAGTATTGGCTTATTGGACTTTGCAAATTGGTGCTTACAATTCGTTTTTGTTTTTTAAATGTTTGTTTGTTGTGATTTTGGGCCTTTTTTATTTGTTTGTTGACTACTAAGCCGGAAGTTGAATAACGAAAAAAAATTTGTTCACTTTCTAGATTCTTATTTGCCATGAAGTGGTGAATCATTTTAATTGACTGACTTTAATGTTTCTGTTCTTTAAACAAACAGAACGGCGTCATTAAGCCTTACAATTTTTACCTTATATAGGTGTTTAAAATGTTACCCGGCTATAATAGACTTAGAGGCATCGTATTTTATCGGCAGGGAAAAATTTGGTTAAACGGAATCTATAATTTAGGGGTGTATTTCACCACCAGCTTGATTGATTCTCTATACATATATTAATAAATACTATTGTTGGAATAACTTCGTCAGCAAAACTTTAAATTGTTATATCATAATATTATATTCGCATTTTATATATCACATTGAAATTGGCCCTTTCAGAAGTAAACGCAGATTTTTATAGCACTTTTTAACATTTGAGGACAGTCAATAAAGTTATTCAAAATTTGAAAAATAAATAATTAGAATATCATTAAGCGTTCTCTCAGTAGCAAGTAGCGGATGTTTTAGATTAGAAACTTTACATAAGGCGATACACAACGTCATTTGAAATTGGGACCCTAACAATAACACTCCTTATGTAGATGGTGATAAGGTTTAATTTTCCCCTTAATATTAGACGTCTGTTTTGATTTATGCTAGGAAAAACACCACAAAGAGTGTTTTTATTTTATTTTGCAAAGTTCACGTACCGGTATCCCATCCAGACGTCGTGTGTTCAATCCTCGGCTGGCTTAGTCCTCCATCACAACACAAGCAGCATTTTCAGCCTACTGTAGTGGTAGTAGGAGATTTTAAAATAATGTTAAGTTTTTCGAATGTGAAAAAAAAAATTAAACGTCTTACGATTATTTTCGGAAGAACTAAAGTTATTACATTATAAAATAAACCCATAACCTAAAAGGGGTTTGCAAGTAGGTTTTTTTTTACTTTAAGGATGCTTTTTCAGGCCTGATTTTATTTGTTCTGGGATAGCAAAAAAGTTTATCAAAAAATTATCGCGTATTTCAAAGGCCAATATGTGTTCTACTCGCGTTATGTAATTAAAGCATCTCAAATAGTTACAAGCGATCACATTTTAAAATAAAAAAAACATGATTTTGCGTTACTTCCTAGGTTTTTCGTGGGATACAAATTATTTTTAAAAATGAGGCAGCTTGGAATTATTCAACCCTTTATAAAATTTTAATGCATGAAACAGTCTGGTTCCTATGCAAAGGGATTGCATAATTCCGCATGTACATGTATATATTTTTGTCCCGGCCGCAGGGCTTGGCTTCTTGCATATGCATTCCTCTTGACACCGTTTCCCCGATGTAACACTACGGGAACAGCTTTGCCTGTTTAAAAGCAGGGTTCATAAGCATTGTATTCAATGTTTGCTGTGGGATTGACAAGGTTTTCCGTTGAAAATGTTATTTTCCTGTGTTGGGGCGGTGGCCACCCAAATTTGGAGGTGGTGTGGGGAAGATGATGTTTAATAGGAAGGAAGGAACCTATAACACAATTTCAAGCAAATTTCTTGGTAAGATTGTCAATTCTCTCTAACGTATCGTCGACAGGCGTTTTAACGTTATATTATAGTGATGCACTCGTAACGAAACCATTTTCAACCAATTTATAATAGTTAACCCTTTCAATAATTTTCCACGCCTAAAGTATATTTACGATAAATAAATAAAGTTAATTATTTAAAAAATTTTGGTGTACATATTTTTTTTTTAAATTTTTTTTTTTTTTTTTTCAGGGATTATTTTTGAATAGTAATGAAAACCTAAACATTTGTTTTACTTTAAAAAATCGTTTACTGATTAAGTTTTATATGAATAAATATAAAGATAATATACAAATAAAAAATTTCAATTTGGGAGGCGGGTATGGGTACCGCCGCCCCGGAAACCATTCATTGGATAACGAATACGTACGAATGTGAAAATATTTGTTATTTTTCAAATAAATAAAAATTGTGAGCAATAAAACAACCAATAAATTTTTTAAATGATTTTTTTAATAACATTACATTTTATGCCCTTTTGTAGTATTAAAATCGAATGTGTTTTTCATTTTGGGATACGTTAAAAAAAGTGCGAATCTGTTTTGAAATTAATTTTTGGGAATGTTTCTACATAAAGCATGAATCTGACAAAACATTTAAAGAAACCTTTAGTAAGACTACAAAAATTCAAAATATCCGAAGGATAAACGTCACGTTACAGTATTAATTAAGCGATTCTCGTTGGAACATAATATAACATATTTAATTTTGCAATATTTAGAGCGTTCACATCCTTTCTGATTTTGATACGTCTTATATTGTGCTTGTCATCATACTTGGTCAGATTAACAAAACCACAAAATATTTGATGTCTAGTAAATTCAAAAGGTAATCGACACCGTATAAGTAATAAAGAATTCCTGATGAATTTTACTCTTTTGAAAAATAAAAATAAAATTAGACAGCAACAATTTTATCCATTTTTTTAGGGTGAAATATTCAATTCAAATCTTTTGCCCCTTAAAAAGCACGAGTCCAAAGAAATTTCCAAGCCCGCTACTGCTATTTATTCAGTCACTATCAAAATACGCGGAAAGTTCACATTCATTATTTTAGTTGAAACCTTTTTTTGTTTACACTTTGACGTTATGCATTAATAGGGAAACCCCTCCTTTGCTATGGATTATGAGTAGAAAATTATTTTTAAACAACTTTGTTTACATTATAAATAAAATTCTTAATTTAATTCAAAACTTGTTTATGTTAGCATTCGTTTCGTTATTTGTAAATACTCACTTCTGGTAACGTGAAGGATACACAGAGACGATAAAGCAACAGATAAAATAAATATAGCATCGGATAAATTAACTCTACGAAATAATAACATGCGCTTTACAAAATTAAATATATTCAGAGTTCCAACTTTATAGAAAAAAAAGCAAATTGGCATTTTGCTGAATTTCGAACAGTTAAGTAGATATTTATAATTATAAACGCGCGGCTCTGGTGTATAAGAAAGATTCTTCTCTATAAAATAAAGAATTTTCTCTATAAAATCTCTAAATACAGTGGGAATCATAACGAAATAAGTGATAAAGTCGTGTAAAACCAATATAGAGCGCGTGGCCCGGCGTAATGGACGGACTTACGGTCGACTTTGCCCCAGCAGGCCTAGAAAATCAATCTTTCCGTGGAGTTTATTAAAACTATTTCTGATGAACGTATTACTAAAATTACAAAGGTTTCTTAAGGGATCTCTGAGAAAGTCACTAATTCATAATTCATCATCTAGAAAAAAAAAAAAATATATGCTTACTATTAGATTTATAGATAAAAACGTTTTATAAAATTTTCAAACCGTTTTCATAAAATACTTTTATCGTAAGGTCCTGTTTTTATTAATATTAAATTTAAATAACATATATCCTTAGAGATCCGTCCAAAAGCATTTGAGATTTTAGTAATACGTTCATCAGAAATAATTAAAATGTGAGCGTTAAACACCTTATTGTACCTACTTATGGCTTTTTCATGAGCACTTTTATCGTTGTATTAATTTAGCTACGTTCTGTAACACATCCAATCTGATTTTGTTGAATATCGACAAACTGTTCATGTTTATTTTTATAAATAACAACACAGTTACTACACATTACTATGTTAGTACTTTCATTGTAACTTAAGTATTTATTTTATATTCTTGTTATTTTATACTATTATTGAACTCATTTTGACAACAGAACTTTATATGAAAATTTGTATTGTACCTGCATATATCGTTTATTCTCAGTTTATTATGATATATACTTTAAACCTATTGTTGTACTCCTGAACAACTTACATTTAATAATGTATACATTATAAGACGGGAATAAATAAATAAATAATATTATTTTTACATAATTTCTGAAGAATCAAGGCATATCTCGTTGAAACATGTCTCACAATTAAAAGCGAGTAACATTGTGCAAATAACGGTAGTTTCCGGTCGTTCAGGGTTAGAACGTTGAAGATAAAATTGGAGGTAAATAAATGGAACCATTTTTTTCACTACGTGTTACATCTAAATGAGATACATTGAAGATTGCATGAATTTTCAACAAATCAGCACCAATTTTGAAAATTTTCTTTCAAAAACAATTTATTATGGTTACCTACTATATCGCTGATATTGTCTAAATTCTCCAAAAAACAATTCCAATTTAGAAAGTGATGACACAATCAATTTGAAGCAAATATTCTAGAATTAATTGATTAATTAAGTTACATACACATATATAAATGCACACAACCGAAGTTAACTGCTTTAAAATTATTTTATAATTACAATTAAACATTATTTTGATTATTGAGTGAATAAATATGATATAAAATTCTCAAGAATGTCATGACTTTTTTTTTTAAATTTCGACAGCTGTTTCATTGCTTTTTCAAACTTATAATACTTTTGAAAAATGTTAAATAACGCTATACGCTTTAATTTGAATACACTGCATCCAGAAATTGAAAATTCCTGCTGCGCTATTTGAAATATTTATGAGAAAATGTGTTGTTGGCTCGCAGTAAAAATAATTTCAGATTCATGGTGGGATACACTGAATAAGTTAAATGCTAGAAGTGAGCTCATTTTGAAGTATTAGAAGTATTTCCTTACTAACTAATTAACCATCACAGCGTTTTCCCGCAGGGGTAGAAAGAGAGGACGAACCACTAAAACAACTCGGTCTTGGCACACACTCCTTGCCTCATTCATATTCATACTTCGTTTCATACATACTTTTCTATGATTATGCCTCTTGACATGGCCCGACTCAAGTATCTGATTCACTTGATCGTGCCATGTCTTCCTTGGGCATCCCTGACTTCTGCTACCATTCACATTTTCGTCATATATTCTCCTTACACTCCTTTCTTCACTCATTTACTCTACATGTCCAAACCATCTAACCGTCCCTTTCTTAATCTTTCTCTGTAACGCAATATTTTTGGCTAATTTAATTATGACACGTTGGTCGCCAATGTAACATTTGTATTTAAATTATGTTAAATCAAACCACGTAGGTCGCCATTGTAACTGATTAGGATTACTAACAGAAAGGATTGCTTTGATATTAAATAAAAGAAAGATGAAGTTAACTACATTTATTTAAAACAAATAGGAACATTGGCAAATTAGCATGGTTTTCATATTATCAAGGGTGTGTGCTGCTAAACGAAGATCGCAAGCACGGTTAGAATTAATGGTAGCAATTTACAGTTAAATTTGTGACAAACGTTTACGAAGAACATTGTCTGACCTGTTTCTCAGATGGGGGCCATACAACTCTTTAAAAATAAGTGTAAAATTTATAAAGGTTAACATGATGATGCGATTACTACAGCTAGCTAATCAGCCATCAAAATCTCCCGTAAATTTTGTCGTCTGAATCCTTCCCGATGACCTGTCTTCGCTGCCGCCCGTTTGGTACTGGCTCTCCGGAGCTCCTCCGTCGCACTCTCTGCGATCAACCATAGACCGCGAGTCCCATAGAGGAAAGCGGTTTTCAGTTAGAGTTGTGAAAAGAATTCCATAAATACATCAGCCTTGCATTCTTTGCGGATCACACGTCTCCACATTTCTCACACGATCATACATGGTTTTACGCAGAGATGTGCAAAATGGGTACCCAAAACCATTTGAAATGCAAAATGGAAATGGGTCAAAACTTTTCCATTTGAAAATGCAAAATGGTTTTAAGAAAAGCATTTCAAATGTAAAATGCAAAATACCTATTTTCAAAATGCATTGAAAATGCAAAATGGTTTCTCAGGTCAAACAATTAAAATAATTATAGAATTTTTAAACAATTTCGTCATTTAATAATGGACATCAATGTAGAACAAACATATTACATGATGGTAAATCCAAAAACACCACGACTACATATTATGAAACCACAAAAAATTTTCGCGGGACTAATGTTCCCAACGTAAAAACATAGAAACTGCTATCTAACATTTAATATTACAGCGTCATGGCCCCATGTTCAGTATTTGAATCAGTATTTTTTGTAATGATATCACTCAATTGCCAGGGCTCCTACCAGGGAGCAACTTGACAAATGTAAATTATCTCTCATAGCGAGGTTGAGGACCGACTGATATTTGGGGCTTATGAAAAAAAGATGAGTGGAGATAGTAGGAAGAATGTTGCAAAAAAGCATTTAAAATGGAAAATGCATTGAGAAAAGCATTTAAAATGCAAAATGCAAAATGGTTTTTAGAAAAGCATTTAAAATGCAAAATGGAAAATACCCATTTTGCATTTCCATTTCAAATGGATTTATTTGAAATAAAGCACATCTCTGGTTTTACGACACATACGCCTCAGGGATCTCATTTCTACAGCATTCAGTCTTTCCTGAGATACTTAATGTAATTGGCCTGTGTGGAAACGAGGAGTCGTAAAGTTTAAATTACGTAACTTGACGACATAAGTTTTCTTTCAAACAGATTTAGATCACACTTTGACGACTTTCGTGGCCGAGCGGTAAAGATCCTCGGTTTAATATTGAGAGATCACTTGTTCAAATCCCGGTGCACGCAAATAAATAAAATTTCATTAATACATGTTATTACACATACTTACCTAAAAATAAATATTTACTGTATTTTCGGGCACTTTCAGGGTGGTTTTTAAAATCAAATTTATACATTGAAGAAGTATAAGTTAAAATGAGCTTCTTAAGGTAGCCATTATAATAACTGCAGCTAGGACTTGTTGCAGATCACACTACTAGATATTTATTATTCAGTGGTAGTAGTTCTAGTACTCGCGAAACTAGCTCTACCGAATGAAATATAGGAAATATCTATTTTGCTCGATAGATCATGCGGAAGTATTAAATTCTAGAATTTTCTATTCGCCCCTCCTATAACTTCAATTCGACGCGTTCGTTTTTTATTGGAAACACAATAAATAATATGACATCACACATGTATGATATCATCCAAGGGATTTGTCAGATAAATTAAACCAATAATTCAGTTATGTGTAGAACGAAAGGGGTGCATGACGAAATAACACAAGCGTGATTTCGAGTAACAATATCATATTATTTACTCAATCGAAATAACACACGGGCGGAATTACACATGGGTGAAAATACAAAAGGAGAGAATTAGATCTGCTTAAACTGCACACTTTACGTTTAAATCATCCCTGCTGATTTTGGTAAAATTTACACCATCATCCATACCTGATTTTCCGCTGGAACCGCTAGCACTCGTGTTGCTTCCGAAGACCGACAAAAAGTTTCACTCATCTCTCCTTTATTTCTTACTTTGCTAAGTAACATTTTTCCAATCTTTAAATTTTACCACTTTCACTTACTATGCCTTAGGCCAATCTCATCTACAATATTCTCTTATCGGATGGGAAAGTTCATGCGTTTCCACCATAAAACCAGTCCTCTTAGCACAAAAGACAATTTTGAAAATTACACTTTGAGTCCCTATCAGAATTCCTATTACTATGATTTTTATGCCTGGAATTTAATGTCTCTGAAACAGCAATATTTAAAATATATTTTAATTTATGCATTTAAAAACCAGGACAACTTTGCACATTTGCAAAAACTTGGATTAATTCACAAGCTCCTAAGTAGAACATAAATGCCACCAACCTACAACTAAAATGATTTTTGAACAAAGAAAACTCCAATATTTCTCTACAGAATTATTTAATATTCTCCCCTTGCAATAAAATCCATAAAAATACCCGACTTCAAAATAAACATTAAGACATGGATTTTGGACACGGGAAGGAAGAATATAGATACATATTGCAACCTAACAAAGATTAACGATATTTAAAGTTTTTCTTTTAGATAGTACTTAATAATTTTCCTCCTGTGATATTTCAATATTTAAAATAAATATATTAACATATTTACAGAAAAAAAAAACAAATAACAGTGTGTGTGAATTATAAACCTAATTTATAAATCACACACAAAGCCACGTACAATGTGACTTTAGAACAAGGTACCCCACTAAAAATAAAAAAATAAAATGTTTTCTTTTTTTGATCATTCCGGGACCTTTGACCTCATTCCAAAACAGTTGTTTTCTTGGAAAACAAAATAGTAGCTTCATAATAAATAAAGATTTTTAAAAATGAAGCTGTTGTTTTCTTTGATGAAGCTATATTAATCCCATGCAAATAAGAATACGTTGAACTGCATCCGTTGCAGTCACTGCTCGTAACTGATGCATGAATGAGGACTTTGGACTGCAATGTGTAAATGTGGAAAGTGCAAAACCACAAAGCATGCAGTTGAAGAATCTCCACTTCACCAGTTCCCCGGGGTATAACCGTGTTGCACGAAGCGATGCAAGATCTCAATCGATAAATCCCAGAATAGTGATATAATAAGACCGTATGAATGTCCAACCATAAGAATACTAAGAAGTACATGTGCTAAAAGGGATCTTATCTTCAGATACTCGTATAAAAATTAGGTAAGTTTGGGTGATTTTAGACGAACCGATCAGTGTGTTTATCATAGACATATGAATATTAGTAGACCTGCCCTAAGTGATTAAAAGCGTATTATTCCCCACTCCCCATACCGGTTACATTGGAGCCGGCTGTGCTCGCGTATGGCCTCAAGTGAAATTTGAAAACGTGACGTCATCATTCTTGTGCGAACTATGGTCAAGGCATCATCGGTTCATTTTACGAAATAACACGGCAAAATGTTGACTTGTACTATGAAAACTTGTAAAAATAGATGTGAAAAATAGAATAAAACCAATTGTCGTATTACATTCCATATATAAGCATTATTTTACTTTATTTTAAGCATATTCACATCGTATAATATGAATCAGTTGTTACTATCACATCGAGAAACGTCTGGACGCGAAACACAAAGCTGGTTGGTTGCTGGGAAGTAAATTATGAACATTTATAAAAGTGTCTTAACTAAATACTTAAACGAAATATTCGACTCTGAAAATAGAACCGAATTTTTTTGCCGAATTTGGACTTCGCAAATTTGTTCATAACGTGGCGAGTAATTTGCGCTCCCATGTAAAAATGTCTATTCATACAAAAGCAGATTTTACTTTTAAGAAGTAAATGGTGATATTATAATGCGAGATGCATAATTACTGTCAGATTGATTTATTGACGAATCACAGTCAGCTTCACTCCCTTCGTTCTTCAACAGTTGATTTTACCCCTCGCCATTATCTTCTCGTCTATTAATTCCTATGTCTGTGGATGAATATTAATTTTAGATTTATGTGGTTCCATATATTAATCCCATGCAAATAAGAATACGTTGAACTGCATCCGTTGCAGTCACTGCTCGTAACTGATGCATGAATGAGGACTTTGGACTGCATTGTGTAAATGTGGAAAGTGCAAAACCACAAAGTATGCGATTGAAGAATCTCCACTTCACCAGTTCCCCGGGGTATAACCGTGTTGCACGAAGCGATGCAAGATCTCAATCGATAAATCCCAGAGTTGTGATATAATAAGACCGTATAAATGTCCAACCATAAGAATACTAAGAAGAACATGTGCTAAAAGGGATCTTATCTTCAGATACTCGTATAAAAGTAACTCAGTATGTTTATTAAATTTAGGAAACCCTTTCTATGTTTTGAATGGTAATTATTATCCTAAATTTGCCGTTCTAATGTTTTTTTCCACGTATCTGTATTATAAAAAAGTTATAAACGTTTAATTTTACTAAACTGTTTGAGGTAGATAGTTTGAGGGAGATGAAAAAAAAACAAAGTTTTTACGGGTTGACTTTTTTTGTAGTCGACATCTATATCCAAATGTCTAATAAAACGTAATTTTGAAGTGAAACTTCTTTACGCGCGATATGCAATTTCGAGGACAGGAGTAAAACCAACTCATGACCGTCATGAAAAACCGTGATCATTTCGCTATAGGAGCCTAGCCAATATTATATACCTTTTTTAGGTCACTCTCTAAACTCAGCTTCGCGGTCTAGAGGCAGAGCGCGCGACTCTCGTCGTGAAGAACCGAGGTTCGATCCCCGCTTAAACTATTTTTTTTTCTTTTTGTGATTTTTTAATAATAATTTTTTTTAAAGTGATAAAATGCTTTTTTTAAAAGTGATAAAAGACTTTTAGATATTTTGACTATATGATATTTTGGTCGAATACGTAATAACCGCGGTCTAGAGACAGAGCGTTCAACACTCGTTATGCAGGACCCGGGTTCGAATCCCATATTTTTATAACTTTTAATTTTTTTTATCACATGCTACTTATAAATATGTCAATAGACAGAAAAAAAGAGAGAATGAAATGAAAAGAGAGAGAGAAGAATACTAAAAGTTTCACTTCCGTCGTGCGTAGGCTTGCCACACACTGAATTTTTTATTTTATTTTATTGGTTTGATTGAGGATTGAACCTATCTGCCCAGAAACAGTAGTCGACAACTCTACTAAACGAGCCTAATCCCGATTTTTTATTTTATTTTTTTATTTTTTATAGTGAATACCTCACAAGAGTCCCAACTGCTCCCGTCTGGAGCCAGTGAGACTATGGCATCCCCAATTGGGGGATGTTGTGAGGCTGAAGGTAAGTGAGGAAGGGAAAGAGGAAGGTGGGGAAGTACCTGGCTATTCAGATCTAGTCACTAAACACGGCTAAAGCCATTTGGAGCAACGTTTCAATTCTGAATGGTGGTCTTACACCAGGGCGATACTGGTAGTATCTTCCACTCTGGAACGTGCCGCAAATATACTATATATTATTTTAATTAATTAATTGTGAAATAACACAAATTAATCAAATAAAATTTATTTGCGCACGCCGGGTTCGAACCCGCGACCTTCGGAATGGCAGTCCAATGCGTTACCACTGGACTATGCCGGCCGTCAAATAATTGATTGAATAAGATAATAAGATGATTGAATAAGACCGATATTTATTACGTATATTATCTGCGGTAATGTCATCGAATTACAGAAAAATGCGTGTATCAGTGCAACCGGTTGATATAATCCATTGCCATCGACAACGAGTCTATCTGCTGAGTTTCAGCTTCATTCATTTGTATTAATTTAAAAACAAAAACAAAGTAAAATTCAGTAAATTTAAAAGTAAAATTCAAATAAATATTTAAAAAAAAAAACAAAATTATTGTTGGTTGCATGATATGCCTGTGATAAAATAACACCATCGATAAAAGACGTTTCTTCTTATCAACAGTGTATGAGTTAGGCACTTGATCCGGTAGATGGTAGAAATAAAACGAAATAAAAAACGATTTTAATAACACTTCCCAATTCTTACACTAACTGGACATTAATATAAATGCACGTTACATGCAATCTTCAAGGAACTGCAACAATGGTACAATATTCCAGACACCAAATTTTCTAAATTCACAAGAGGTTGAGCGAAATAATTTATTTCTTCATATGAAGCTGTTACTTTATGATGTGACATTAAAATTTAAAATTAAACAATAACTTTGTAAACATCATTACCATTATAGGTAAATACTTAATGCTGACCGCGCGTAATATCAACACGCGAGTCAAAGAACACCTAAGATGCTTAAACAGTAATGAGTTCTCCGAATTTGCAAATCATCTTATAGCAACCAACCATACGTTTGACAAAAATACTGGCGTCAGTCTATTACATAAAAACGGAATAGGTCTTAAGTTGGATAACTTAGAGGCGCTAGAGTTAAGGAAAGCCAAAAACGTCAATAGAAAAGTCATCAACAACCAAATAAACCTAAATAAAAGTCCTATACTCAGATTGTTCCCTATTGACAAAGAGCACTCGCCTCTCAATCTCCCACCTATCCCTACCTCTTCCACTGTAGCTCAGACTGTCCACTCACCGTGATATCAACACATGTTAATTTAGATTTTATATGTTTAGTACTATACTGCCCCGATGAAGCTACGGTTGTAGCAAAACCCAGTCGGCATTAAGTATTTACCTATAAGTGATGTTTACAAAGTTATTGTTTAATTTTAATCGAAATAATTTAGTTGAGATATTTTAAAAGTAGGTACTTGATCTTGTGGAATATAATACCTAATGAACTAAATGCTTAGTTGCAAATGTTTCTTACGTATGCAGAGAGGACCATTTTTTTGCTTTATTATATCTACAAAAAATACTCTAATAACTAATTTATTTGTGAAGTTTCATCATAATATGATACAGCAATTCATTCAGAAAATAGACCTGACGTCCTGTCTCCCACGGAACTACCAATATTTTATCTAAATTGTTAGAACATCCTTCCAAGTTCACAAAGGAAGTCATAAAAACTGGCTAATACTGTACTTTTCCTGTAAAAATCTACCAATTAATAATTCTTAGTAGGCAAAAGACGAAAGAAAAACCTTTATTTTTCCCTGGGGGTAGGTTTAAGTTTAAGCAAGGAAAAAGCTCTTACTTAACTTTTAACATTATGAAGAAGTTAGAAAAAAGATGGTTTAACTTAAAACAATCTCTTTTTCATCCTTAATTACCCAACGAGATTAAAAGTACCTCTCCCTTAATAAAGACAGCCTTAAAGAAAAATAATAACTTGCTCTGATATCGCAATTTTTACAAATAGCGGTGTACTTTGTTAAACTTAGACCCTAAATTAACAAAAAATTCAGATTGCGTTTTTTCCGGAAAAATCTAGATTGATAAAAAAACTGACACTAATGGTTCGTTGAGGCATATGCAGGCTCTACATTCTTTCTGTTTTTCTGTAGATATTCATAAATTTTTGTGTTTACAATAGTTCTAAGACGAAATAATTATTTAGCAATTTACCCATTTAATACATTAAAAACCGTTTTTTAAAGAATATTTTAAAGAAACAATATTAAAAAAAGCTGAAATCAGAAGTAAATACCGTTCACAATTGTGGAGTTTGTATGAATGTGTATAAGTGCAAGCGAGATAGCATGCTTGCGAGATGCTATAAAAGGCGATGCATACTAGAATTGTCCGTCTTTTGTTAATAGCAGCTCCTCAATAAATATCAGTACAAGATCACGTGTCATTATTGTGTATGATCTTCACACGCTACAATAATACTCCAGCTACTACACCACATTGCATACATTACATTTGGCGCAGCCGGTAGGATAATAAACCACTTTCTTATATTAGCTCTAGGCAGGAGGCCCAAAGGAAAATTATTTACCTCAGGGCCTGTACCATCTTTTGGGATGCTGTGTGGAGGGATATTTTAAGGAAATGGAAAGGTTAAAGGTATGAGGGATGGATTGTAATCTGGAGGTCAGTGTGTCTAGGAATGAAGGACGTTCGAATTTATTGCAGTGCAAGGCGATGGACCGAGAGAGTTTGGACAAGTAAAAAATCTCCCTCAACCAGTTTTTCCAAATCCAGCCCGCCACACAGTAGATGGACAGACGCATTCGCCACACGCCACCTAAACAATCCTTACACACCACTTATAAGTCACCAAACGTAGCGGAGAACTTGAGATGGCCTATGGCAGAGGTGTGGAGGGGAGATTGAGTTTTTTTTGTCTTTAGTGTTTTACCGTGGGATTAAGTGGCAACAAACAAAAGTAAAGATGTGTTTATTACCTAGAAATAAAAAATATTTAAGAATACTAAAATGTATTACCACAAAAAGACATAATAAAAAATAAATGAATTAGCATCCTACAGTATAATCTGTCTGGCAAAGGGCATGCATAGGTAAAATGAAGGTGAGATACCAGTTCGTTCTTGATGCGAAGTAGTAGATTCCGGTTCTTCACAGCTACTCCCAGTTTATAATTTATCCAAAAAATAATCTTGTAGTCCAATGCAAAAGAGCCTCACGCTGCTGGTCTCCAAAAGGGTCCCTCTTAACCAACGATGATCGGCAGATGCCATCCGATTCCATGAATCCAATGGTCAATGCTCAGTATGCAAAGCTGATTCTCACAAAAATTGGCGAATGAGTTCATCGAACCTCAGCCAAGAGGAATGCCCGCTGCTCTGGGCTGGTGATCAAAGAATGGCCACTGCTTTCAATACAAATCACAGATCCTTGCTCTGGTTTGGAACTTTCCATGTCAGAATTCCAGGGCTTACAATTTGACCAATAGCACAATGACAATGTGTAGGTACTTAAAGGTCCCACACACCAAGACCATAGATGCGATGTAGGTAAAGTGATGCACAAACACCTTGTTATAAATCTTATATGTAACAACTGCATAATGTAGGTAGTGGTTTTAAAATAGTTTTTTATTAGGGGAAATATAATGTAGTGAATTATTTATAAGAAAATAAAGAATTGTGAAAAAAAAAGTTTCAGCCAATCGTTAACTACAGAGAATAAAAATAGGCAAATCAATTTATTTCAATAACAAATAATAAAGTTTGTTGATTTTATATTTGGAATATATAAAATCAACAAACGGCCATTGTGACGGGATTTAATCCCTCAATAGGAAACATGATGATGTAAATGTAGTAATAATAAGAGATATAAATTACAACATTTTATTTATTTCTACAGCGTACAAAACCAGAGCAAACTAGAGATCTCTAAAATTTTCATAATTGAATTTAATCTCAGGGCGTGTGCGTCAGACCGAAGGTCTTGCGCATCGGACTTTTTAATAATAGGTAGCAATGATAAATGGTGTGACTAGAAAAGTGATCAAGAATAAGTAACATAAGGAAACGTGTGTGACATAGTATTCTAACCTGTTATAAAGAGTAGAGGGCGCCAAACATCACTTTACATGATGTTAGATTTAGTTGAGAAAAGCAATGACCAGCAAAACGATTATAACATGTTGCGTCATTCTTCACCAAAAGATCGATGTCTCGAAATGTTCGTCCAATGTCGTTTGTAGCGTTCGCTGTGTCCTCCTGATTTGACGTCCGTCCCCGCCGGAAGCCGTTTTGGTACACCAAATATTTGATAAAAAAATTTGCTGTTTCCGCCACGAATAAAATGTTTGAAGAAAACTTAGATAAGGATTTACACAACTTAAGCACTAAAACAAGTATAAAAGTTGGTAGGTGATGAAAAAAACATTAATTATTATTTTTAATTACCTGAAATTAAATTCATAATTTCGTCCATATACAAGTTCCGCAAAATACACGGTAAAATTAATTACAAAACCAAAATATTAGTTTTTGCCCTTTTTCGAAATTAAACTAAATGTCGAGTTTTTTAAACTTTTTACTGGCAAAAGTTCTGACCGTGGTAGTAGAGTTTGGTTGAAGTTTTTTTTTCCGTTCGAGAGATTACAGCAGTGATTTAGTGGACTTGAAAACTCTAGTCCGTCCTAGTAATAGGTTGAACAAAGGAAGGGTGGTATACGTAAGGGGGTGAAAGGTAGGGGAAACTCTCGTTCTTATAGTGAAACCTATGGGAAAAGGTTCGAATTAAAAGTAAGTTCAATGGGGTTATATCGCCTGTGCGAACGGCGTTTTTTTTATTCAACTGTTCTGAAAATTCATTACGGTTTGTTTGTTTTATTTTTATGATCGTGAACTTGCCTAATTAGATTAAAAGTAAATTGTGCGGTAATGCTTTTATACGCTTCGTTAATATTTGTTTTGGATTATTTAAAAAAACGTTATAAGTATGAAGAACCAACGTTATAAAGTGTATTTCTTTTTCAACTGGTATGGGACGTTAGCTAGCAGCATTAACTGAATATTTTCTCTTCGAACTGAAAACCGGTATACTGTTCACTAGCCTATGGAGTTATTCCCTTACATCATATACCTAGTATAATTGATAACAATATGATGTTTTTTCCATAAACTTAACGATGAAACATCTCTTGGGTGTTCGTCAAACCATTTTGAGTGTAACGCTAATAAACGTTAACTAATTCATTGTAAAAGAAGCTAATACAAATATAAAATACAACGGTCTCAACTGGGAATCAAACCCAGTATCTCTGTCTTATCGGGATAACGTCTTTAATCGCTTGACCATCGGGACCTAATGCGTCATTTTTGTCGATCTCATATTTCAAATTCAGAATTATTAACTTGCAACTAATTTTTCACATATTTTTGGCAGCTATCTTTTTAATTTGGTTAGTGAAATATTAATTTACAGAAGCTTTCGTAATATCAATATAATAATTATTTATCTCATATCACATATTTTTATTTTTTTATTGTAACATTTTTATTTTTTTTATAGAAGACCTAAGACATATAGAGCACGTCTTATTACAAAGGCAATTGATATTCACAAAATCATAAATAACAATAAAAACGACGGGGCTAAGCTCAATAGTTCTTGGTATCCGGTAATTGTCGGCTACACCAAAACTAAACGCAAAAACCACCTTTAATATTTATTTTATTTATTTATAGAATACATGATAATACAATAATACATTTTCTTACATGGGATACATTAAATCACCACACTAGGCGACTGCCTGTCTCGTGGCGACCAATGGTATATAGTTAGTATGTGAGGTCTAGTGTTAACATATGAATTAAATATTTATACATGTTTAAAGTATGAAAGATTATATTAGAATGAATTATAATGGAAATAGAAAATATAAAAATGTTAAAGTAGAAAGCAGAAGACAAAAAAAAAGGAAAATAAAAAGAATAAAGAAGAAATAAAAATAAAAGAAAACAAAAAAATAAAAAATTTAGAAGTCTAAGACATGCTATTATGCAGGAAAAGATCAAATACATAACTCTCTTTTCTGGTTGTGTAAGTGTACATGCATGTATGAGCGCGTAAATACGCGTGTTCACGCATACATCCACACACACACTTATTCATATTTATAGATGCATACATATTCATACAAAGATATACAAATATATACAAATATATATGTATACATACATACATACACATATATATATGTATGCATACATACATACACACATATACACATGCCTACTTGTACATAGTTGTTTATTCACTATCTGAGAATGAGAAACAAGTGATTAACACTGTCACAATCATTAATCAAGAAGTCATCAAGCGCCTTTTTGAAAGTGAGATATTTGGTTATTGACTTTATTTCAATTGATAAATTGTTAAATATTTTAGGGGCAAGAAAGTTAAACTGGGACTGTGCCATTGAAGTTTTTGTTGCCGGAATAATAAAGTTGTATTGGTTCGAGTATCTTGTGTTATAATTTGAATCGGATATATATTTTTTTGTAAATTTGAATTTAAAATAAGAGGTAACATTTTTTACATATAAGGATTTTATATTAAGAACTTTAAAGTCTTTAAATAATTCCTTCGTGGGTTGTATATAATGTGCTTTGTAGATAGTCCTTATTATCAATTTTTGGGCTTTTATTAGTGGATCTAGTACAGTTTTAGAGCATCCTCCCCAGACAATTATACCGTACGATAAAATTGATTGACACACGGAAAAGTATACTGTTTTTAGTGTGTTTTCGTTTAGTATATTTCGATATAATGTGTTACCAGCTCTTAGAGGATTGGAGTTGGCGACAAGGTATCAAATCTACATACATAAGTACACACTTCATAATCGTTTTTCTTTTCCCTGTCATTTGAATGAGGTTTTTTATCCATTTACGGTTTTTTCCTCATAAAATACATTATTGTAACATTCAATTCTGTAAAGAAAAAAGTTTAATAATTAATTAATTAATCTTTATTTTCATTATTTCAACAAGTTCATTTTCATAATTTCTACTTTATTTTCATTATTTTAACAAGTAAAGTAACCTATTTATTTGCTGATTGTGTTCATTTTATCTCATTGATATCAACAGTTTAAAATACGGTTGATGTACACTTGAGCAATCTACTGAACTGGGAACCAGTAAAAGTGTCACCTATTATACACATACATTGCATGTAAGAAAAAAAATACTTAGATTAACAAGTTATCAAATATTACATTTATATAATTATATAAACCTATGTATATAAATTTCGACTACCACAATACGGGCGTGTGTCTAGTGTGGTAGTCGAAAAGCATGTAAAAACTGTACACATTAATATTTCATTAATAAAGGAAAAAAAAAAAAAAAAAAAAAAAAAAAATCAGTCAAATAAATACAACCATCAGATGGTAATAGTAAAAAGGTCAAATGAGCTGCAGTACTAGTTAGTTAGACACATGAATGTCTATTGTTATAAACCCTAGCTACTTAGAGGATTACGAAAGAATCGAATCCATAAAATATATTAAAAAAACAATTTTTACACATCTCCCCTGAAGATGGAAACTGTAATGCTGTCCGAAAAGTTGGTTAAAGAATGCGGAAGCGCATCACGGCATAGTAGCCCAAAAATAACAAAATAAGAATGTGATTTACGTTCATTAAATTAAAGTGCCGCCCCGAAGTGAAATCTGATTGTTAAAGAAATGAAATATCAGTTAAGATAAATTTAAAAAAATGTTAGGTTGCTCATGCGCGCCGTAAGTTAAAACTATCCCGATGTCTTTCTGATCGTTGAAAGCCTTTAAAGTAGCTGTGCATTCTCTGTATAATTAAGCAATACAATTTGAAACATTGATAATAATTTCAGAAACACGATGTGACGAATCAAATTTCGTCACATATAAATTTGAACGTTAAACTGAGTATGTCCCGCAGTGTGCGCCCAAAGACAAATAAAGTGTTGACAGACGGGGATTGTAAAGAAAGAAGTGAGAAGTGTGGGGTAGGGCGACAGATTCTACGAGCTCAAGAAAGAAAGACAGTGAAGATCGAGGCGGGAGAGAGAGGAGATCGAGACAGGAGTGGTGGTGAAGCACGCGTTCCCCGTCCAGCGATGTGATGCTGGGCGGTGGATGAAGAAGTTACAGTCGAGTTAGAGAAAGTGATTTTCAAGATATGTTATCCTCCGCCCGGCGACGTAATGCTAGGCGTGAGGCGAAGAAAGTGCGGTGACAGGACGCAGCCGGGAGGCGAAGAAAGTGCGGTGACAGGACGCAGCCGGGAGGCGAAGAAAGTGCGGTGACAGGACGCAGCCGGGAGGCGAAGAAAGTGCGGTGACAGGACGCGGCCGGGAGGCGAAGAAAGTGCGGTGACAGGACGCGGCCGGGAGGCGAAGAAAGTGCGGTGACAGGACGCAGCCGGGAGGCGAAGAAAGTGCGGTGACAGGACGCAGCCGGGAGGCGAAGAAGGTGCGGTGACAGGACGCAGCCGGGAGGCGAAGAAAGTGCGGTGACAGGACGCGGCCGGGAGGCGAAGAAAGTGCGGTGACAGGACGCGGCCGGGAGGCGAAGAAAGTGCGGTGACAGGACGCAGCCGGGAGGCGAAGAAAGTGCGGTGACAGGACGCAGCTGGGAGGCGAAGAAAGTGCGGTGACAGGACGCAGCCGGGAGGCGAAGAAAGTGCGGTGACAGGACGCAGCCGGGAGGCGAAGAAAGTGCGGTGACAGGACGCAGCCGGGAGGCGAAGAAAGTGCGGTGACAGGACGCAGCCGGGAGGCGAAGAAAGTGCGGTGACAGGACGCAGCCGGGAGGCGAAGAAAGCGTGGTGACCAGATGCGGCCGGGAGGCCTGAGTTGCAAAACTGCAGAAGCTGCCACCTAAGACTTCGGCCTTACTAAGGCCAACGAACAGAACCAACTCAGTGACAACAGTGTAGTAACCGTGAACAATGACAATGTGAATAGTGGAGAAGTAATCCGAACCATATGACAGCTAGTTAAGTTATAGATGTAAGTATAATTTAGATTTAGTATTAACACTTGATAAACCCAATTATAATAGAGACTCATAATTAATAGATGTTATTAATTAAATTCACCTCCCTAGTCCCCACCCAAGCAACCCGAATTGGTGAGAAGGCAGAGTATACGGCTGAAGAGGTAAGTATAAAACAGCAATATATTTAAGTATTATTCTGAGCTAGATGCCGGAGGAGATGTTAACGTGCTTTGTCACAACGACCGATCAGAAAGTCTTCCATAGACACGCATCCTAACATTACCGCTAACAACTCTGTTTAGGCAAACACTCGTTGATCCATTTTGAAAACATACGAGTACATCGTCTCAAACATACTCTTGACATGGCCCGACTCACGTTTTTGATTAACTTGATCTCTTCATTCTGCATTTTTCATTCCAATTCAAATTATCACTTACCTTTAGTATTTGAATTTGATGGGAGTGTCAGATTTCTGATAGTTTATTATATAGGCAAGCAGATTTTCACTGTCAAATCAGTGCAATAAAGTTCTGTTTGTTCTTTTCAAAGTTTGTTTGTTCTTTTCAAAGTAACTTAATCTTTTTAAGGTGACGATCGATATATTCTACGTTTTTTATTTATTTTATTAAAATACGATTTTGGTATAGCTTTACAATATTAAGACAAACCATTTATTTGCACCAATAAACAGTTTTGTCCGTACAAAAACTTAATTCTTTCAAGAAAGGCATACAAATAAAATATTGGATTGAATCATTGGTACAGTATTATATTTTTGATTGAGTTTTTAGTTGGTAGATGGCGTTAATTGAATTATTTTATTAAAATACGATTTTTGAAAGTTTTTCTTAATATTAAAACGAATTATTTGTTTGCGCCCATACATACACAAAATGAAAATTAATAAACAATTTTGTCCGTATATAAACTCAATTCTTTTGAGAGAAGCATACAAATACAATATTGTATCGGTGATTCAGTCCAAATAAGTTGTCTTAATATTTTAAAGCATAACTTGTAAAACGTACATTTAAGTGAAATAATTAAATTAGCGCCATCTATGAAAGAGCACATTATGAATTCTTTTAAGTATACCCTTAAGAGGAACGACTGCGAGGCTTTTCAAAATGCCCAAACAAACTGAATAACATTTTTTTCAATCAACATGTATGTCAAATATCTAGTGCGAATATGTGTTATTATATTAAATTTTATTTTATATTAGGATATATAAGCCATTAAAGTATTTAATCTTACATTTTTTAAGAGAGAATTTTGGCATTTTTTGTGTGTTAATTGTAATTTCTAAAAAAAATCTTGCCCTACCTACGATCAGGTAATGAAATTTAAAATTAAACTTTAAATATCTTAAAAAAAATATGTCTTCGGGTAAAAAAATAGTTTATTTACAACAAATTTGTGTTCCAAAGTAAATCGATTGTTTGTAATTTAAATTTACGCACTTCAGAATGCTTTTTTAATCATTTTTAAAAAATTTTATATTTGCATAGTAAATAGAGCAAAATTATTTTCTTAAATTAATTATCATTATCCAACAAATAATTTCCAAAGTTGCCTCTAAAATCATGTAAAATCAAATTCTAATATATTTTGTTTTTAATAAAAAAAAAAATCATTCTCGGGTTACGAATAACTTGACAATTTTTGAAAATCTCCTACTACCACCACAGTAAGCAGAAAATGTTGCTTGTGTTGTAATGGACGACTTAGCCAGCCGAGCAATTGAACGCACTACGCCTGGGTGGGACCCAAACGCGATGTCAACTCGGTCACTCAGCAATAATTAGTCGCCTGAAATATCTATACAAATTGAAAATATCTCCCGAGTAAAAATAAATCCGCTGACGGGAATTGAACCAGCACCATTAGATGTCCGGTCAGGTGCTCTGGACCACTGAGCTACGTCGGTTTATTCCGAACCCGCCAAATAAGTCAATATGTACTAGTACGTAAATTAACAATTACTGCTTATTATATTTTTTACCTGTAAACAACCAACTTTATAAACGACGGATTATTGCTTTTAATAATTTGTTATCCTTTGTGCTATGCATTAAAAAACTGGTCTTATAAACATTAATTTATCATTAAAAAATAATAAATCAAATTCTACAATTTAAAATATAAATTAATATAAAAAAAATATTATTCGGTTTCGTTATGTTTTTCGTTTTTGCTAAATCAAAATTTTAGTTTTGTATAAAAAAAGCCGCGCAACCATTCCTTTTAAGGACATTGTTGTAAACCTCAAGGGATTAATGATGTTTCCTAAAACTTTTCTAATAACGACCAAAATAATGAGAATTTGTAATTCACTTCTTTCATAATTTACTCCGAAGTTCGCATCAAAAACCAGCTTGATTTCATAATTTCGTCCAAAATTCAGTTTTCAACTCTTTCTACACCGAAAAAGACAGATTCATTAAATAATTCGCTCTCAAACTTCTATAACAAAAAACACACCGATTTAAAAATCGCCATCAACAAAGTTGAGTTTCCTTAATGAGAACCGAACTCCACTGGCACAGGATCTGTGGAAAATCCGATAAAATTTTAAAAACGGTCAAAGTTTTCTGCAATTTGCCTGGGGCGGTAAATTAAGGGGTTCCAAGTTACATCCCTCTTTTCGCCCCTGATATCTGAAGGTTGGTTAATAAAGGTTCAGTAGTCAGGGGCGCAACGGGATTCCCCGTGGGCCCGAATTGTTGAACGGTTAAAAAAGCCTGCGTGGCTTAGGACGGGTTGTTTCACATAATTTTAATTTAATTTCATCAAATTTGAAAGTTAAATTTCAAGTTCTGTGATATATTTTTTTAAGTTCTATTATTATTTTAGTTCCGTCAAGCAACTAGCCAATAATGATTTAATAACAGAACTTCAATAGGACTTTCACAGAACCGAAAATGAATGTTAAAAATTGATGAATTGTTCGAATTCTCCAAAACATCCCGTCCTTGGTCTTACAAGGCGATTAATTTTTACCTGTTGAAAGTTTTACAGTATGAATAAATTTGTGTAATGTTACTAAAACAATTTTTTGAAGTGAAACTTCTTTACGCGCGTTATGCAATTTCGAGGACCGTGGGAAAAACCAACTCATGACCGTCATCATAAACCGTGATCATTTCGCTATAGGAGCCTAGCCAATATTATATACCTACTTTCGATCGCTCTCCAAACTCAGCTTCGCGGTCTAGAGGCAAAGCGCCCGATTGTCGTCGTGAAGAACCAGGTTCGATCCCCGCTTTAACTATTTTTTTTTTTAAATTAATAAAATACTTCGTTTTTACCACTTTTATTGTTTCTTAAACACTTTTGCCTTTTAAGCCGTACTCGCTACCATCACTTCTTCTAACTCAGCAAACTTATTTTGTGGCACCATTTTAATTGAAATTAATAAAATACTTCGTTTTTACCATTTTTTTTTTCTTTTTGTGATTTTTTTAATAATAATTTTTTTTAATGTGATAAAATGCTCTCGTGCTGCGACTTTTAGATATTTTGACTATATGATATTTTGGTCGAATAGGTAATAACCGCGGTCTAGAGGCAGAGCGTTCGACACTCGTTATGCAGGACCCGGGTTCGAATCCCATATTTTTATAACTTTAAATTTTTTAATCACATGCTACTTATAAATATGTCAATAGACAGAAAAAAAGAGAGAATGAAATGAAAAGAGGGAGAGAAGAATACTAAAAGTTTCACTTCCGTCATGCGTAGGCTTGCCACACATTGTATTTTTTTTAATTTTTAAGTGATTACTTTTTGTTAGGTGTATTAGTTGCTAGCAACATTTAGTATTGGTACCGTCTTTGCCTTTTGCCACCAAGTATTCCACGCGGCTGTATTTGCCTTTCAGAACAATGCGAAATATAATATTGCTGACAATATTTATTTGCGTGGTTGCTGAGCATTTATTTTCTCCATTGCTCTTATAATACATTCATATATTTTGTGAATTTAAGATAATTAAACTCGCAAAGAAGGCTTTGAGACAGCCGTAAATAAAGTTTATGCATAAAATAAATGCGCTTCAAATTACATATTATTAAATGCAAGGATTTTAGAGAAATTCTTTGTAATCATTAATTTTCCTAAACTCACAAATACAAGCTAGAATACACAAGTTTTGTATGGTCTTCTGCTAGGATAAAAAACTATTTTATTTATTCTTTCATGTTAAACTTGAAAATGTATTATATTGAGATAATTATTGGTTTGCGTCCGTACATAACATACAACCTACCGATAAAGCTCAGGTCTAAGAGAACGACATATAAACACAAATTCAGCATAAAAAAATGTTTTGTAATGTTTAAAATAAATGTATTTAACAAATAATCACTTAAAAAATGTTTTCTTCAGCATTTTTTTAAACTGTTATATTTGCTAATTTTGTACACTGTGAAGAATTGCCAGACACATTTTAACCACCTGTCTTTTCCTTCTTACCTTTTCCACCATCTTCAGAATTACAAAAATACCTAATTAGGAAATGCCACAGTTTAAGAAGCTGTGAGCAATTAGGAATCTAAAGTAAAAAAAAATCAAAATTTTCATTTCATCTAGAAACCATACGTTATGAAAATCTTCCAATACTTGTCGTGTGTCCAAAAGTGACGGACATATAAATATACCCCTCCCACTGCGGCGCAAGGCAATGGGGCGAGTTGGAGAGATGAAAGGGTCTCCCCAAACCATCCTCTCCTGATCTGGCACTCCACACAGCTGGTGGGCAAGCGCATCATGAACCCATCTCACCCGATGAACCTGGAAACCCCTGCTTAATCACCAAATGTACTTAGGATGACGTATGGCAGAGGTGTTGGTTGTCTAATAAATGGTTCACCGGGCTGTGGTACCCAAACCCGTCTCCCAAATTGGTATTGGAATGCTATGGCTTATATGACATTCGTGCCTGAAAACTTTAGCATTAGTCGTCACCGGGACTTGCTCATATCTTACGACCGAACAGATGTTTTAGCACAGCATATAATACAGGAGGAAAGTAGTTATTGAATGAAAATTCTTAAATGGTGCCAAATTAATTTTATCTTTGATTAACCTAAAAACCACTTATTATGTAGCCCCTATTTTAGTCACATAACTACCTACCCTTGGTCTGCGAGACGTTGGCGATATATCGCTCCCGCAAAAAATCTACGGCAGAGAGAGATTATTTAAAATATAAGTCATTATTTTAGGAGTTTTTAAAATTTATTAAAATTATATGAATATACAAAAATAACAGTATTTCTTAGATAAATCGAAATTGCTTTATAAACTCAATAAAAAATATTCAACTTATTTGAAAAAAGAGATCTATGAACAATTAGAAACTTCTGGTTAGTAATTTTCATAAATCCTATTACAACTTGTACATAAAAACACAAATTCAATAGAGCAGTTACTTTAACAAAATTGCAACTAAAATTACTACCTGCACCCGGTCTATTTTTTTACTCCACAAAATGCAAACCCGCGCACGTGTGCCTGGCAGTGAAAAGGTACATGGACGAACAAATTGCAAAGATGCGTGCACGCGTAGTTAATGACAAAAATAATATCGCTTGTGTCAGTGAGACCGAAGATAGGTAGGTTAAGGGTTAAAACTTTTTTGTATCATAGTAATATCTTGTGGATGATTTTTGTTTTAATTAATTATTATTTAATAATTATCTAATTATCTTTTCAGTTTGTCTTGATTCTACCCCGCCCCTGTAGTTAGTTCATAAAAAGGCGAACTGGAAGTTACCAGTGATTAAAATTTTCATCCCGAGGCGATTCGCCGAGAAACAAAAGACCGGGCAGAAATTTTTCTTGGCCAAATCAAGCGTATTATTATAATCTTCAGTGTAAGTTGTTCGTACTACAAGACTTCTTGAATGTTTTAATGATAGAGAGTTTCAAAGATGGTATTATGAGGTGGTCTCTGCGGTGAACTTGTTATATGATCTCCATCCATCAGATCCCCATTCTACACTAAGTGATTATTTTAAAACATATAAATTTATAACATTTATTTCGCACAAGGGTATCCACAAATAATAAGGGAATTTTATGAACGTATTTTTAAAAGAACTATCAGCTTTGCTTTTGCCACTAATCTTATCTTAAGAGGAAGCTACAAGCCAAAAATGTGTATATTCTTGATATACCTTATATCGTTGGTAATAGACATTAAAATCGCTTGACAAACGGAGTCTTGAAACGTTCGATTTCAAGCACAAAACTGATTTTTATTTATTTTGTAAATAATTTTATTAAAAAAGCAAAAAATTAATCAAGTGAAACTGTCACAGATAATCTTAGCTACAATAATTTATTTTTTTAAGTTGTTTCCTTTATGCGTTCATACATTTCTATTGAAAAATATTTTTTTTAGTAGCTTACATTTATATTTTTTATTAGGTAATTTATTATTTTATTTGTATTCCACTCAAACGAAACGATAGGAAAACCTTCAATTTATCTAAAGCATATTTTTGGTAAACATAATGTACACCAATTCGTTATAAAGATTAATCAAAATAGTGATTTGGCATTAAGCTTCGCCTTAAACGTAAAATCAAACTCCAGTGTTATTACTATAAAATCATCTGCGTGAAAAGTCGTAAACTTTTTGATAAAAGTGTGTTTGTCTGAAAGAACATGTCAGGTAAGTATGTTTTTCTGTATCTGTTTGAAAGTAATAAAAATAAATAGAGCCTAAGAACTCAAAATAAATTGTATTGTGCCCCAGTACATTTTTACAAAAACGGCGCCATATAAATTATCAAGTATAATAATTGTTAATGCTTGTAAGGAGAAAAATCTTTAACTCGTCCTTTGAATTAAGTCAAATCTCAAATCTCCGAAAGTTCTTCAACGATTGCTTTGAATTTTTGACACAACAATATTTGTGGAATTACTTTGGCGTCATCACTCCGAATTGAGTTCAAATATAGGTAAAATTTTTTTTAAATTATAAAAACTAGATAAACCTTTTTTACGTCTCGTGTATCTAACTCAAAACACCTGGACCCTGGACATAAGATCAGGAAGCGTGTCATTTTGCCAAGGAGAGATTTATAAAACAGGCCAAGTGTAAGTTTAAATTTTCATGTAGGTTTTCTTGTAGACTCATTATATTGATGTCTGACTAATGTAGTATGAAACGAACGTACGTAGTCGAATGTTTTTGAATTGTTTGAGTCTGGTAGAATGATTAATGATTCAAATCCTGTTTCAGTAAGTACCTACGCTAAATCGTTAATCATAAATGCATCTAATGGGGTCCTGATAAGGACACCGACGGAATGCATGATACAGGTAATAATTTATTGGTGGGAAACTAAATGCATTACATAGTCACTATTGAATAATGATTAATTATTACCAAAAGAAGCGATGCTTTCAATGCACAATGGAGTTCTCATAACAACACTCATATGGAGTGATGTATAGTTACACAATAATTTTATCTACCTACAGACTTGACGTTTCATCCTTGCTCATACTAATTTAAAGAAATAAACCCAAATAAAGCTATATTTAAGCAGTAAAAAAGTGCAGAATACATTGATTTCACGATCGTGCATTGTTTGTGCGTTTTCAAACTTTAAAAAAGTGAATCTGTGCTCTATTTCATTGTTTGTGAAAAAAGGACAATAAGACACAAAAATTTAGTGAATTAAACAATTAACAAACAGTGAAACATAACGAAATTTAAAGTTTATCCTAAATATCTAGAACCTATTAAGGTTTTTATTAAAAAACGGTGTTTTTTACTTCAAAAAAATATGAATCCACATCAATTCATGGATTCTGCGAAGGAGGCAATTGATGATTTATTGAATTGTGTTCAAGATAAAGTGAATAAATTTAATAAAGAACAAATTAACTTAATTACAACGAAAACAAGTGCTATATTTAACTGGATGGGACATCTAACTCTTCAGTTATCTGAAGCAAAGGAAAAAATAATCGAACCAACATTTGGATACGGGAAAGTAGCTGAAAACCAAAATAAAGTATTGGAAAGTGATTACAAATTAATAGTTTCATCGACCAATGCTGACGAATCTTCAGAAAATATACAAAATAAAATCAGGAAGAAAATTAACTTAAGTA
This sequence comes from Hesperophylax consimilis, assembly GCF_061612785.1. NCBI lineage: Eukaryota > Metazoa > Arthropoda > Insecta > Trichoptera > Limnephilidae > Hesperophylax > Hesperophylax consimilis. The sequence goes on from NC_142859.1 coordinate 26,714,471, forward strand.
AGAGTGGTGCCAAAGTGATTGGTGTTAATGAGATATCTAAAAATAGAATACTTATAAAATGTTCGACAAAGTACGATGCGGAAAAAATGAGTAAAGCTATCGGAAACGAGTTCAAAGACATCAGTGCTACAGAAATTAAAAAGAAAAGACCAACTATAATACTTAAGGGCATTGCTAATGACTATAATAAGGATGATATTATACAAGATATAATCGAACAGAATGAAGATATCAAGAATGTGATGATAGATAAACCAGAAATTGAGATGACCTTAAAAAAGATCTTGAAAAACAAATATAATAACACATCTAATTACATAATAGAAGTTAGTACTGAAATAAGAAGAAGGCTAGTATATACCGGTAAAATCTATGTGGGATACCAGAGAATACAAGTAGAGGATGCCCACCCTCTAGTTCAATGCTATCACTGCCTGGGCTTTGGACATACTTCTGTCAGGTGTCTTCATAAAGAAAAGGACAAACCATTGTGTACACACTGTGCTGGTGATCATTCCTACAAAGATTGTGCTAACAAAGATAAAGAACCTAAATGTAAAAATTGTGATAAAAAAAATAAAAAAATGAACTGGAATATTGACATCAGGCATTCTGCAAACGATAAAACGAAAGGTATTGTGTATAAAAAAATGAGCCTTTTAGCAAAAGAAAAAATAGAATATTGACTAGAAATAAGATTAAACCTGTCTCAAAGTAGATTTAGTGTTATTACATTTTATTACATAAATATCGTTATAAAAATTATAAAAAATCACAAATTTACTTACAAAAATAACATTATTATATTCCATTATTTTTTTAATAGTAATATCATAACGTCACCTTCAACAACATTTTTTTGTTTACTTAAACATGCTTTTTTTCACTGTGTACTATATTTCACATTCATAATTATAAAAACAGCTTAAAAATTTTTTTAAAATATGAAAAATATTCTGAAATAACACTAGATGTGAACATACAGTTTATTTTATATTTATTAAGCCTTTATCAAAAATTACTTGTACCAATTAGCTTCAAATACAATCAATTTTATTTTGTTAAATATTTAACATTAAATTCTTCAATTTATACTCAAAATATGTCTGTTAAACAAAACAAGAAAACAATTAATTACCATCACGAATTAAATGGCGCAGAATAATTTTTCTTATATAGATAATGATAATGAAATAGAAAGTAGTACAGTAAATAATTTTGAAGATTGGATAAAAAAACAAAACATAAATTCGTCTGATAATCTTGTTTGTATTCAATTAAATATTAGATCTATACAAAAATATTGGGATGTGTTGCATATATATTTAATTAATTGTTTGAAGCATATTGACATTCTGATGCTATGTGAAACATCTATTCAAACTGAAAGTATGTGTATTTACAATATTCCTGGATATAATGCATATAACTACTGCAGGACTGATAAGTCAGGAGGAGGTATTATATTGTATATAAGAAACAAATTTGAATTTAGACTAAAAACATTAAAATCAATACATTTTGAAAATATATCAGGAAAGCTCATACTCCAGGACAAAACTAAAGTCAATATAATAGCTATCTATAGACCTCCTAATTTCAGTAAATCTTCATTTCTGACGGAATTATCATCATATCTTGAGACAATTAATAGTAAGGAAAATATTATCTTACTTGGAGATATAAATCTTAATTTGCTTGATGAACAAGATAATATTGTAACTTCGTATGAAAACTTACTTACTAACCATTATTTAACTAAATGCATCAATGTAGTAACCAGAGAAGCTGTATCAAATGGACAAATTACTCGCACGTGTATTGACCATATATTTGCCAAATTTAGAGGCAAGAAAATAACAGCTTGCGTCTGTGAAAATAATATTGCCGATCATTTTATCACTGCTATTAATATAAAATGTCATAAACGTCAGGTAGACGTTGCAAATAAGTATATTCAAATCATCTCACAAAAGGATATTGATAGACATATCAGAGATTATAACTGGAGTAATCTTATAGAGGATAAGGATTGTATTTCATTATATGAAAAAATAAAATCTTTATTTAATAAATTTTACAAGAGTAGTTCTAAAACGATAGTGCAAAAACCGAAAACACGACCTTATGCAATAAATGAATGGGTAAGCAGTGAATTATTATGTCAAATAAATAAAAGGGATAAACAATATAAAAAATGGAAAAGTACACCAACAAACAAAACATACGAAACAGAATACAAAAAATCACGAAACCTTGTCAATAAACTTATAAATAAAGATAAAACTAACTACTATAATAATAAATTTAAAAACTGTTTTAATGATACAAAAAAAACCTGGGATGTGATAAATAATATTTTAGGACGTAAACCCAAAAACGATTGTGATGAAACAATAACACGATATATGTTAAAAGATAGAACTGAGGATTCTGTGTCAAATGATTTTGTGAATTACTTCTCGGATAGCATCAGCAACATGTTACATAAATGCAATCACAAAGCTACTAATATTGTACTGGAAGAACTGCCTCACAGTTTATTTATACCAAGAGCTACTTTAACTGATATTGAAAACATTGTTAAAAAAATGAAAAACTCTAAAAGCACAGGTATTGACAATATAAGAATGTTTGATTTAAAAAGAAATATAAAAACTCTTGGGCCAATAATTACTCATTTAATCAATACGATAATAAAGCAAGCAAAAATTCCACAAGAATTTAAATGTAGCATTACTAGACCAATATTTAAAGGTGAAAAACACATTGAACTGGGAAATTATAGGCCTATTAGTATACTACCTGCGTTAGAAAAAATTCTCGAAAAATTTTTATCAAATAAATTAAATAATTACATTGAAAAATTCGCTATCATTGATCCAAATCAATATGGCTTTCAAAGAAAAAAAAATACTGAAAAATTACTGCGAGATTTTTCCAATTACATAAATAATCAATTAAATAATAAATTACATGTTATTGTGTTATTTATCGATAACTCTAAAGCTTTTGACACAATTAACTCTAAAAAACTGCTAGAAACCTTAGAAAAAATTGGAATAAGAGGAAATGTGTTAAATCTATTTAAAGATTATCTTAGAAATAGAAAAATATGTACCAAAATAAATAATACTTTTAGTAAAACAAATAATGTATCTGCAGGAGTTCCACAAGGTTCCATATTGGGACCTACACTATATATAATTTATGTAACTATAATGAAAAAACTTTTCTCTTTTGTTAAACATTTTGTATTTGCAGATGATACGGCATTGGTCATATCACATAAAGATCTAAAAATTGCAATTGAACTCATGCAAATTGACTTTAATCAACTTTGTAAATGGTCACATGATGCAGGACTATTAATAAATGCTAAAAAAACCAAAGTTATGCATATAAGATCACCTAATGCCAGATTTCAATTTAATCCTAATATTATTTCTCATAGTTTTAATTGCATCCATAAAAATATCCCGACTAATTGTAAATGTGAAAGCTTAGAATTAGTTACAGAATATGTCTATCTTGGTGTTACAGTAGATTGCTTTTTCAAATGGGACAAACATATTAAAAAAACATGTAAAAGACTCAGATCAATTGCTGGCAGAATGTACAGTTGTACACATTAAATTTTTTCCTATCAATTGAAACACTTAAAATAATTTATATGTCAATGGCAGAATCTATTATAAGATATGGATTAACCATATGGGGAAATACTAGTATAACCAATCTGAAACAAGTCCAAGTTGTACAAAACGCAATTGTAAAATTATTAGTCGTCCCTAATATTTTTAAACAGAGACATAATACACCGTTGCTGTTTCAGAGTGCCAAAATTTTACCTGTTAAGGCTATACTATGGCAAAAAATCATAATTCAGTAAATATTTACCCCGCAGCATAAAGAAAAATTAGAACATAAATACAGTACTAGATTCACGCGCAATGACGGGTTAATAGTTCCGAAATTTAATAATAAATACGGACAGAGAACGTTTGAATACAACATACCGAAGATATTTAATTTATTACCTGATACTATTCTTCTTCGATGGCGCTACAGCCCATATCGAGCTTTGGCCTCCTGCAACAGTCGCCTCCAACTCCTCCTGTCCTCAGCGGCTGACTTCCAGTTTGTCACCTGGAGAAGCTGTGCTGCATCCCCTCTTACCTCATCTTCCCACCTCAGTCTGGGTCTTCCCACTTTTCTCTTTCCACCTGGGTGACCAGTCAGAATTCTTTTTGGGACGCGTGTATCCGGCATTCTCTGTACATGACCAGCCCATCTCAGCCTGAGGAGTCTCATGTGTGCAGAGATGCTAGGGGCCTTATATATATCGTACAATTCTCTATTGTGCCGGATACGCCACTGTTCGTCCTCTTTCACCGGTCCACATATTCTTCTCAGCACCTTTCTTTCAAAAGTATCCAGCATTTCAGCCATCTTTACTGTCAGTGTCAGCGCCTCACATCCATATGCCAATACAGTTCTTACAATGGTCTTATATATGGTTATTTTGGTTTTTCTGTGGACACTACGTGACTTAAACACTGGCACCAAAGAGAAGTATGTTTTGTTGGCTGCTGTGATTCTTCTTCTGATTTCTGCTGGATCCTCATTGTTGTCTGTCAGGCTGGAGCCCAGGTAGGTGAATTGATCGACCACTTCGTATGAGTAGTTGTCTTTAAATAGTGCACTACTTCTTCTTCTGTGCGAAGGGTTCCTGCTCTGTACCATCATTTTTGTTTTGTCAACATTAACTCGCAGTCCTACTTCCCGCGCCGCTGTTTCTAAAGGGTCGAAGACCTCCTTAATGGCTGAAATTGATCTTCCGACAATGTTGATGTCATCCGCATATCCGACAACTTGACTGCTCTTGAAACAAATATTGGAGCCAGTGTCTATTAGTGTTTTTCGTATTACATGTTCGAGCACAATGTTGAAGAGAGTGGGAGCCAGACTGTCCCCCTGTTTAAGTCCCTGTGATACTGTAAATTCTTCCGACAATTCTCCGTCTATTTTGACCTGACATCTTGAGTCTGAAATTGTGGCTTTTATGAGCCTAACCAATTTAGGTGGAATCTGGAATTGTAGTAGTATGTCATATAGACACTCCCGATCTATGCTATCATATGCTTGCTTGAAATCAATGAATAGTTGGTGTATGTCTATGTCAAATTCCCAGCACTTTGCCAAGATCTGTCTGACGGTGAACAGTTGGTCTGTTGTGGATCTACCGGTGCGGAAGCCTGCCTGATACTCTCCCAGTAGGTTTTCTGCATATTTATCAATTCTTTGTTTCAGTATCATGGTGTAGATTTTATATGCTGTGCATAGGAGTGATATGCCTCTATGATTTTCGCATTTTAATTTATCACCTTTCTTGTGAATTGGGCATATTATGCTTATTTGCCATTCCTCTGGGATTTTTTTTTTTTTGATACTATAAAGCAATGTAAATCTATGAATAAGGTTAAATATATGGTGAAAAATTGGCTATCGGAAAAAAAATATTTATTTTAATATGTATGAAAAATTGTATGAAAAATTGTTAATTCTGTAGATATAAGATGTAAATTATAACTTTAAAAAATGTATTTGAAACTAACTTTAAGCACCTGTTGACAAGCCAATTCAATCGGCTTAGCAGGACTTGTTTGTTGATATTATGTATTAACTATTTATTCAATAAATAAAAAATAAAAAAAAATAAAAAAAGGCAAAAATAAGGTCTGATTCTTGATTTTGTTTTATACGAGTATCTCACAAGAGTCTCTGATGCTCAACCGTCTTAAGCCAGTGAGAATATGGTATCCCAAAATGGAGTACGTTGTGAAGGTCAGGGAATTGGGGAGTGGAAGGAAAGGAAGAGGAAGGTGAGTAAGTATTTGCCTTTTCAGAGCTGGTTATCAACCACTGCCGAAATTTCGATTACAAATGCTTACCTTTCACTAGGGCCATACTGAAAGTTGACATTTTACACACTGAAACTTGCCGCAAATATACTTCGTGTTTTATAAATTAATAAATTTTGGAATAGCAAAAATTTTTACAATCGGGATTTGATCTCGTGATCTACTTTGGTGGTCGTCACATGTTGTTGTTTGCTCCGGAATTCGACCTCAAGATCTACGTTACCACTCCACCCCGGTGGTCGTCACATGAATATTGTGCGCGCCGGGATTATACCTCGCGATCTACGTTACCACACTACATTGGTGGTCGTCACATGTTGTTGTTTACTCCGGGATTTGACCTCGCGATCTACGTTACCACTCTACGTTGGTGGTCGTCACATGTTGTTGTGTGCGCTGGGATTTGACCTCGCGATCTACGTTACCACTCCACCCCGGTGGTCGTCACACGAATGTTGTGTGCGCCGGGATTTGACCTCGCGATCTACGTTACCACTCTTCCAAGATGATGCACTTTCCCCACTCTCCCGAGTCTCACAATATACCCTAATTTGGGATTATATAGCGCCATTTGCTCTAGACAGCAGAGAGAGGTTAAAATTAAGTGTCTTGAGGTTAATTGATCGGAGTGGACGAAAATAGTCAGGGACTCGCAGGGAATATAATATAATTCTTATTTTGTCCCTTATGACGTGTAAAAAAAACATTTCTTGAGTAGGTAGGTATAAATATTGATGTGCTATATTTAGATGGTACACGAAGCGAAAAAATAGGTTCCGCTTTTTGACCTCAAAATCTCCCAATGGTCTAACTAAAACTACCGATTCCAGTCTACGTGCATCGTTTATCGCGTCATAATAGTGGAATAAGTTTCAACGAAATATTGGTAAGCAGTGAAGCCTCTAATTGAAGTCTATGGGTAAAAATCGTACATTTATTTATTTTCTTTATTGTGTTTAATTCATATAATACAATTTAATAAAAAAAATACTTAAATTAAAATTAATGACATTAAATATTATTAAATTTTGCAAGTCTTTATTATTGTAATAGCTATAATAAAACTATGATTATATCACATTGAGACGAGTTATTGATATAATTTTATCTACCGTTGCCTTATTTATATTATTTGTATGTCATTTAAAGCGATATATTAATATTTTCGTTAAAGACCGACTTACCCAGATAATTTATTATCTGATAAACTTGCAGAAATCAATAATAATTAAAAACAATATTAAATTATCTTTACTTTACGTGTTTTATTTAATTTTGTATTAGACGTAAGACAAAGGTGTTCTTACAATTACACACAAAATGATAAGCGTTCTAGCCAAAGACATGACACTTGCATTTTTGCAGTATCCTATTGCAAAACATTAGCCTAAAGGTACATTAATTTTTATGCCCCTTAAATGTACAACACACTTAAACTTACGTCAAACTATTTTGAAAAAACACACAAACCTTGGCTAAAATACGCCGAAATAGATATATTTTTCTAATTAGACAACAGTCATCTGTAGTAGTATTTATTTTGTTATTAATTTTAAAAATAGCATCCTTTGAAAAACATTAGTAGGTACCTTATTTTCATGTCCGGTTTAAAACTTCTACTGATAATATCTATTGTTTCTACTTTGTTACATACTTTTATGATATTTGTCAGTAAAAAAATGTATCCCTCAATTTTATGTTTTATTCTTACTATAGAATTGTGAAAATAATTACTATAATACCCATGCATAGGGCTTTGCTTTTGTGGGATTTTTCGCTGAACACTTCATTGTGATTTTAATTTTGAAATCATTGTGAAATTTGTATAAAACTTTCAATAAAAAAAATTAACATGTGTTTTATATATTATTGTCATAATATTTATTATCAACATGATATACAGTTTTTTTCGTAAGCACGAATATAATCTATCATTATAATGTGGGTAGCAGAATAATGCTTATTATTACGTACAATGCCTAACTCATTAATTACATTTACAAATTTCTATTGTTGATTGATAGATTGACGTCTATCCTACCACTGACTATAACAATAGACAATATATTATAATAACTCAATACTTAAGGCATTAATATAAGCTTAAAATATTATTATTAAAACAAGGCGTCCACCAGGCTATCAGGAAATAACATTGAAATATATTCACAATTTAACAACAAAATTTTTATTTTTATTTTGAATAAACATCATGCTATTGAGAATTAATTTTTTAATATTTCAGTTATAAATCGTCAAAAATTCATTTCCTAAGTACCCGAATAAAATTCCGAGTGGAAGGTACTCTCAATATCGCCCTGATGAAAAACCACCATTCAGAATTGAAACGTTGCATGAAATGGCTTTAGCCGTGTGTTGTGACCAGATCTGAATAGCAAAGATACTTTTCATTTCTCTTCTCTATCTCTTTCCCTTTCCCACTATATTTTGCCTCACAACATACCCAAATAGGCTTTACTATAGCTAGGAATAATTCGAAGATAAAATTAATGAAACTTTTTAAAATTTATTTATTAACTGTCATCAATTATTATCGAACCATATATGTGATGAACTCAATCAACAATTCATTTTGACGGAAAGACAAAGGCATATTTATTTTCAAAGCCTTTTTCAAAGTACAATCTAACGATCAAAGCCTGTTAAGCCAAACAACTTTTTAATTAAAACTTTGGAAAATGTCATTTTACCAACAATTTTGTGACATCCCAATATTCCAAAAATAACAATTTCTGCTATTATTAATTTGACAAATAATGTTAACTTCATGAACATTTAAATATAAAATGTGACTCGCGATCTTCGTGATAAGACTGACGGGTTTTTTTTCACGATTTTCCATAACTTCCATGCGTATTTAAAGACAATTTAGATCTCGTACATTTCAAACAATGTTGGTTATTACGTTGGTGCCAATCAAGCCTAAAAATACACTTTTTACCTGTATTTTGAAAATTCTTGAAAATTTTCATAAAAATACACGTTATTTAACAGTTTTTATGCTGTTCGGATGTTGTATTCACAAACGTACTTTTTATTCCCTTTATACCGGTTTAAATTATTATTTACACCGGTCGGTGGCCGAGTTGACATCACGCTTGGATCCCGCTCGGGCGTAGTGTGTTCAATTCCTCGGCTGGCTAAGTCCTCCATCACAACACAAGCAACATTTTCAGCTTACTGTGGTGGTAGTAGGAGATTTTCAAATATTGTCAGGTTATTCGTAACCCGGGAATGTTTGTCTTTCTTTGATTAAAAAAAAAATATATATATATAAATAAAAAATACCTGTAACGATTGAACGATTGTATACTTGAACCGCCCCCCCCGTGATAATCTATTCGGTTTAATAGGATATGGCAGGGTATTTCAATTTAGTTCTGAGTCTTAAGAGACCTGAGAGAAAATATTTAAGAAAATACCTACTCCTTAGATTTTATTCGTAAGAAAGACGAATAAATATTTCCGCGTTACGAATGACCTGACAAAATTTAAATTTGCCATACTCCCATAAAATTCAATAGCTAAAATGGCCACTTATGCAATGAAAAGTCATGAAATGGCCATTCACCGCTATTTTGTTTTTTTTTTACGTTTGGAAGGTCCCGCCGATTCTCCGTCCGTATCAGCTTTTGATTGCCAAATTAACAAATTGTACATTTCAATTTTTACGAAACAACTGTACCTTAGCTAGCAGAAGATATTGTGAACCTGTAACGGCTGGTTATGTACCCTAAGCTATGTTTCACTCATTAAAAACCGGTAAAATATAATAGCGATTTTATTAAAAAAAACGAAAACACACGGGCAATAAATTTTTTTCTTTGATTCAGAAACTTTTGGGTTCTCACAAGTTGTGATATATTCCAAAATTACAGAAACATTTTCCTTAATTTCCTGAATTTCCATTACATCCTTCATGATTTTCCATTATTCAGGCAGCGCGGGTGTATGACGGAGGCTCCAGACATTAAACCAGCTATTCCCAAAGCTCTCCAAAGCTCATCATTAAGCCCTATTGTTCCAAGCTTTGGGCGTACTCCAAATAGCCAGTGGCTGCTAAACTTTTACTATTGAATCCGGCTAGAGGCTGGGTTTTCAATGAGGGTTGAGGTCGAATTAATTGAAAATATGCCGAATTATGTATTAATTAACACACATTGTTCGAACTCTACTAAAACAATACAGGTTTAATAATCATGTTTTCACAAAAAAAAGGCGGTGTGACGTTATAAACTACGTAAACACAGTTTCTATATGACTTTGTCTAACACAAAAAAGTTCTAATGTTTTTTTATGCCAACCGGCTTACACAAGAAAACTATGATATTTTTTACTTCATTTTAATTTTTATTATGTTGTCATTTAAGAGATACAGGATGAAAGTCATAATTGTTTTTTTTTTGCTATACTACACACTTACAAATTGATAAAATGTAAACTGTCGAATTTTCTTCAGGCAGGTACGTCGCAAAATATTTTTAAAATGCTAATAAAAAGCTCAAATAACCTCTTGTACATGGTTTTCCAATAAGAGGTGTTATTTTGAATAGCCCGCTATTTCGGTAGATGTTACTTTTAAAGCTGTCATTTTTTGACATTTGACAAGTAGAAACTACGCCATTAATAAAAATGGAACAATACACGCTTCAACAATGCATTGAAATGATTAAAATTTACTTGAGTGAATCAAATGCAAATCATCTTGAGTGATGAGGCCCATTTAACCTCGGTGGCTTCATCAACAAGCAAAATTGTCGCATCTAGGGCTCGGAAAACCCAAGAGTTATTATTGAAAAGCTTCTTTATTCTCAACGTGTGCCTGTTTGGTGCGGTTTATGGTCCGGCGGAGTCATTGGACCTTACTTTTTCGAAAATGAGGCTGGAGCAACAGTTACGGTGAATGGATTGCGCCATCGAGAGATGATAAATGTTGTATTCCCACAAACAGTTCTCCAACTCGTCGTGAAAGGAGATTTTAGAGAATAGGTTCTTTATATTAAATCATTGATTTATTCAATACTTCGCGTATTACAAGAGTGACTTCGATGGTCGACCTAACTAGGAGCTGGCTAAATGAGATCTGCAAATACCAAGTTTGTCTGGAAGCAGCCTAACTGGCCCCAGCGACTACTGACTACTAGCTGCCATCTTGCGGACTTCCAAGCAAGCTATTTGCACTACCCTCTATGAGTATATCAGTGAAGCTTTTAGCCAACTCACTTCACAACATCAGATCTCCCTTTATTTTATATTTAGTTTTTATTTTGAGATTAAAATTTTAAATTATGGTTGTGAGTTTTGAATGAGAGTGGGATTTTGTTGTGGAGTTTACTGCCATAGTATAGGAATCTTTTTTGCCCATATGTTGCCTTTGTAATTGCTTGTTGGATATGTTGGAATGCCAAACGGTCGAGTTAAAACAGGCCTTCGTTCCGCACAGTCAATAAAAGGTGTTTTTTTATACTTTAAAAAGATTGTTATTTCCTCAACTTTATTCAAAAATTGCTTCCCTTCAATTCAACATCTCATCTCTTCTAAGTGAGAACTCGACTCCAATCATTCACATAATTTTAAAATTTGGCCATAAATAAAATTTAAACATTTGTTCAAATTTAATCTCTTCACAATCTGAAAGGATTGCCTAGAATACCATTGAAGGGTGATAGCCAAATGTAAAATGTTTATATTAGTACGAGGAAGCCAAAATGTTTAATGTTTAAATTAACATTTTGGCTTTAAAAATTTAACATTTAAAATTTTTACTAATTTAAACATTTAACATTATTATTTGTTTATATTAGTACATATTTACCTTACCATTATACAACTTAGTACTACTTTGAATTTCCTCAACTAATCTACTAAGATTATTAAGAAAAATTTAATAGGTCTTCACGCCGTCGGAAACCTGATTTTTCATAATAAATAAAGAGTTTTTCTTTTAAAATATCCTTAAAACACGAAGGTAGCGCATTACGTTGAGAATTGAAAGAACTACTTTAATGGTGCATGTATGCAATATTCAATAGCTTGAATGTTTGAAGATTCAAATGTCAAATGCACACAAACAATCAGAATTCAACGAGTAAGAATAATTGCTAAGCTGTTCTTCCACTTCCAATTTATAATATTCCATTTCTGTTAGGAAAGGATTGTCAATTCGAGTCGAGTAAGTATTGAAAAACCACCCCTACCAGATGAAAGATATTTGCGAACAATACTTGCAATTATCCCTACTGGCGATCATATTATAAGCCGGGGTTAATGTCAATACTCATCAATGCTGTAAACAGCGCCATTCATATCGACTAACAGTATTTAAAAAATAAATTTGTTGAACTTCGTTTAACTTTTTGTAAATTTAACGTTAATCAATTGTAAAAATGTTATTATCAAGTACTGCATGTATTTACTTTATTTATATTATTTTAGCTGTTTCGGATTTCAGATACCTACCAACTTGAACGGTATAAAATTTAAATTTAAAAAAATATTTACTGCACAAAAATACAGAGTACAAAGGGTATAGCTTATATCCTATTTCTTCCAGCTAACCAAACAAATACACATTATATTACATAACCCAACAATTACATGCTAACAAATGTATGTAAATAAAAAAAAAGTTATATAATTTATGTAAGGTATTCATTTAAGGTGTAGTTACATTTGTTTAAGAGAAATGTTTTTAGTGATGATTTAAATTTAAGTATGTCGGTTATTTGTTTGATGCTACGTGGAAGGTTGGTATATACTTTAATGGCCATGTAATGTGGTCCTTTTTGAAATATAGTTTTGTTTGCTTCTGAAATTAATAAGTTTTCTGTGAACCTTGTAGCGTGTTTAAGTGTTGAGTTTTTTTGTGGAAACTTTTCTGGAGATGATCGAACTAACAGGCATAACTCCATTATATATATATGTCCGTCACTGTCAGATGTTTGAGATTTTTAAAAATTGGTCCACATGAATCCCAGTCACCTCTTTTAGATGATAAAAACATCTTTGGCGTTTAGTGAGTTTCCCTAAAAAAACTCTTCCGTATTTAATCATTGAGTATACGTATCCATAGTATGCGGTGATTACTGACTCGATGTTTAAGATATTTTTAAGGGTGCCTAGAACAAAAGAAAAGCTACTGATTTTTGCCACAACTTTAGATACATGTTCTTTCATAAAAACTTAGGTTCATAGGTTTGGCCTCCGTTATCGAGATCTATTTACTAGCAATCCGCAGAACGCGAGTTCAAATCCCGGCGTAAGCAAGAAAATTTAACGGTATTGAATTGTGTTAATACACAATGTTTTCATTAAAAAATAATTTATAGTAGATTTGCGACACGTTCCAGAGATCATCATTCACCAAAAAAACGTTGCTTGGAATGACTGCAGCCTTATTTGGTGACAAGATCTGAATAGCCACGTACTTCTCCACATTCCTCTTCCTTCCTCTCCTCAGTACCTTTTTACGGATTTTTAATTTTTTTTTATTATCAACATAAAGTTTTTTTTACAGGTTTTTTTTTCGATGTCTGTCTCACTAGGATAAACCTGTGTCGAGACAGACGTATTTGATACATAAATTAATGTTTACATATTTTTTGATACATAAAATATTTCATTACATTATGACATTGTGAAAAAGATAAAAAAATAATAAATAATAATAATAAATGATAAATTTGTTAATCGGCATCTAGTTGGAGTACATACTTATGAAGGGATTTTTATAAATTTTTTTATCATGGATCTGTCTTGGCTGATGATTCAAGACTTGATGTCTGTTTTATATTTCAAAAAAAATTCGTTCAGTCTAATGGCTAGTGGAAGAGCATTATATAGCCTTGTTGCAAAATATCTAAAATTTCTCTGGCCAAAAGTTGTTTTAGCGAAAGGGATTTGTAAGAAATTACGTTCTTTGGTTCTAGTATCACGAGCAGTTTGGATATTGTCAAAAGTAGTTTTGTGTTTGAAGAGGTATGTTAGTATGTTTTTGGCATAAAATTGCCTTAAGTCCATAACACAGATTTTCCTAAAGATTTCTTCCGAACTGCTTGTGATTGGTAGTTTGAGGATAATCTTTATTATAAGTTTCTGAGCTTTAGATATTGGATCAATGGCGGTAGCGTTTGCTCCTCCCCATGCTATGATACCATACTCTATTAAAGATTGACATTGTCTCACTGGCTCCGGACGGTTGGAGACTCTTATGCGGCATTTTTTTTTTCTTTTTACATTAACTCTTCACGGGAGGCCTCGATGAAATTAATTTCATTAGGGCCTATGCCATCTTTAGGAATGCTGTGTGGGGGTCTTTTTGAAGGAAAGGAAGGTGAGGAAGTTCTGGGGAGGTAAAAGATATGAGGGTTGGGTGGTAATCTAGGAATCAGTTTGTCAGTTACGGATATATCCATATAAAGCTCTGACTGCAGAGCTAGGTGGTGGGTCGGGAGATCACTTGAAGATGTCAAAGGGTCTATCCACAGCAGCCTTTCCCAATCAACACACCTCACCTGATGGGCCCGGGCACCCCTACTAAATTACCAAACGTAGCGAACCACTTAGGTGACCTATGACAGAGGTATTGGTTATCCCAATCCCTTTGCAACGCAAATGTTTTGAGGCCAACATAAGGCATAATATGTGTACCCCCGCAAAGGTACATAGATAATAAGATTATGTAAAGTGGAAGAAAGTGAGAAACAGACAGGTTTGAACAAACGCTTAAAGCCGACTACAGTACAAGCCTTGGTGATTTGTGGATTTTGAAGTGTAACGTGATCAAGTCAGTGCCATCTTGCAATGACAGTTTGCAGATGGTGGCGATTATTGTTAGTACTCATTTGGGTATTGTTTTACCGCAAGCATATTAAATAAACTGAGTGATTAGACTATTATTTTAAACAGTGAAGTTTACTTAGGGACTACTTTTCTGTTATTCCGACTTTTGACATGACCCGACTCAAGTGTCTGGTTCACTTGATTGTGCCGTGTCATCTTCGCGTAATATATTCTCCTTACACTCCCTTGACATAAAATCGTTCATGAAAAGATACATTAGATATGTATATTGCTTTTTCTGTCACAAAAGGTTTTTTATCTGTTGTTTTAAATTGAAATAATAATAATTTCTCATCGAATTTGAAGTTGAAACATGAAAAAAGTTGAACAAAGGTTACCACAAACATGTTTAATCAAAACGTCGTAAAATTTCAAAGTCAAAATTAAAAAAAACCCAGTCGTTTTACTTAAGAAGTTTGCAAGATAACCGCTACCCCTTTTTTCATTTCGTTGATACTAAAAAATAATAAAAAAATTGAACTTGCTTTTAATTTCCTGTAAACAAATGTTTTTTTCTTCAATATTTGGTTACCAATACGTTCATTAGGCATTTATGTTATAAAAATACATAATTGTAAAAAAATTCTTGTAAAATATAGACCACAAAATTCAATTTGAATACTGACATAACCGTTTTAACCTTACTTTATGACATTAAATGAAATGCTGTTATTACATCATTATCATTATTACATTATTAATTAGTTATCTCAAGTTGACAAAAAATAACAAAATTAAGTTGTAAATATGTCGAATTACACGAATATAATATCAAAAATAATATACTGAATAAAGCACGATCTGTGAAGATATTTCAAGGAGACTTAAAAGCAGCTGTCCAAATAATATCATACTGCACATGCGTGAAGTTACATTTTTGCCAAATTAAAAAAAAAAACAGAGTTAAAAATATTTTTTATTGGTGCCAACTTAAATCATAACTTTCACATTCTTTATACAATATTTAAAAAGAACACCGCTTAAAGAACTAGAAGCCTGATATGTTTATAATGTGAGTCTACTAAAAAAACAGGAAAATAAATTTATTTGAAGGCTCTACCGCCGACGGAAGTGACGTCACCGGAGACTAGAAGCAGGATTGGAATATGGATGAAGCAGCGCCGCCTGTGATTTCAGCGGAAGTTGCGAAGGATCGAATTTCCCGAGTACTTCCGCTTCCGAGGGGACCTGTGCAGAGAGAATCTTAAAGCTCGCAGGTCGACGTGGAATAGGATTTATTTTGGAAGTGATACACCGGTATGTACGTGGTGGCAATGCGATATGATGATTATTCTCGGATATCCTCGGTTATACTCGTGCGTAAAATGATGGTTTTATACTTTTTAACGTAAACTTGACAAAAGACTTTCAGTCTGAAGTCGATGGAACAACATTTTTTCAGACAATCATTTGCATAAATGGTAGAAATGCTGACCCAGACCACCCTGACTGTAGCTAGACTAGCTTGTCAGTACTTCTTGTACTAGTGTGCAAATGCGTTGAGCTATTGCTATATACAAAATCAGAAACTTTTCACAGTCCGCGACATTATAAATAACTAAAATAAATAATAAATATGTAGTATTTCTCCACATAAGAGGTCCTTAAGGAAAAAAAATCCTTCAGGGCCTATGACATCTTTATGGATGCTATGTGGAGTGTTTTCAGAAAAAAGAGGGTGAAAAAGTTTTGGGGGGGAAAATAATATTAGGGTTGTATAGGAATCTGTGGGTCAATGTGTCCAGGAGTGACAGACATATGAATCTATCCCTCCCACTGCGGTGCAAATTGATGGGTCGAGATAGAGTCCAACTGGAGAGGTCAAGAAGTCTCCCTCAACCAGTCTCTCCCTATCTGAACCGCCACGCAGTTGGCGGGTAAATGCATCCGCCCCAAGGCTTGAATTCGTGGTTATATACATAGTTACGATTACTTTATTTCATTAATATATATATATATATATATTTTTTTTTTAATTTTTATTTTATTTAATATTAAATTTACAATTACATGTTATTACATTACATTAAGTTTATTTTCTTTTTATTACAGTACATCGTGATACACCTTTTTTTAGAGCAAATGCTCGTGTTAAAAAGGCGGAGAAACGCGTGTAAATAGTAATTTAACATATTTTTTCAGAGAGTGTAATGATAATGAAAAGAATTTTTATTTTTTATTAAAACAAAATAAAAATTTTATATGTAACAAAATTTTATCAAATAGAAAAGAGAAAAGGATGTAAAAGAAAGAAAGAGATAAGAATAAGAAATAAGAGAAAAGGATTTCAATATAATAATAATTGAGAGATTATATTATATGTCTTTTTAAATATAAAACCAAACCACAAATTATATGGTTTCTACTAAAATATTAATATAAGCTCTAACTTTGTTACTAAGCTTCTTATAAATGTAATATCAATGGTAGGATAAAATAGCATTTGTAAAATCAGACAGTGTGCAGTGTTTTTTTATATTGTGTCCTCTGCGTACAAATTCGTCACGCCAACAAGCTTAAACTATATATTAAAACAGTGTATAACTGAAGTGACGTGTCTGGTATGTTTTCTGAATTTGTATGTATATAATTATTAAGTAAGATCAAGAAAGGGACGCTTAGATGGTTTGGGCATGTAGAGCGAATGAGCGAAGAAAGGAGTGTAAGAAGAATATACGATGCCAATGTGAATGGCAGCAGAAGTCGGGAACGCCCGAGGAAGACATGGCACGACCAAGTGAATCAGATACTTGAGTCTGGCCATGTCAAGAGTCAGAACAATAGAAGAGTATGTATGAGACGATGTGTGAATGTGAATGAGGCAAGGACTGTGTGCCAAGACCGAGTTGTTTGGCGGTCCGTCCTCTCTGCCTACCCCTGCGGGGAAACGGCGTGATGGTTAGTTAGGTTAGTTAGTTAATTATTATAAGGAGCCTGGGAAGACATATTTTGTACAGAGCCGTCAAGGTAATTTAACACAAACACGGCGCTACGTAGATTGTCCATATTATTAATTTTATCATTTTTAGGGTGCACGTACTATATGGCAAAAGAAAATGGTATAAGGGAAGGTGTGAGGAGAAAAGATTGCAATGCGTATTTCTTTCTGGGGCGTCCTTGCCTTTTTCGAAGCAAATTGCAACAATCTAGCTAAGCTGGTCGCGGGAGACTTGCATCCACGACGAGGTAGCGACAATCTCGCTCAGCTGGTCGTGGGACACTGGCATCCACGACGAGGTAGCGACAATCTCGCTCAGCTGGTCGTGGGACACTGGCATCCACGACGAGGTAGCGACAATCTCGCTCAGCTGGTCGTGGGAGACTGGCATCCACGACGAGGTAGCGACAATCTCGCTCAGCTGGTCGTGGGAGACTGGCATCCACGACGAGGTAGCGACAATCTCGCTCAGCTGGTCGTGGGAGACTGGCATCCACGACGAGGTAGCGACAATCTCGCTCAGCTGGTCGTGGGAGACTGGCATCCACGACGAGGTAGCGACAATCTCGCTCAGCTGGTCGTGGGAGACTGGCATCCACGACGAGGTAGCGACAATCTCGCTCAGCTGGTCGTGGGAGACTGGCATCCACGACGAGGTAGCGACAATCTCGCTCAGCTGGTCGTGGGAGACTGGCATCCACGACGAGGTAGCGACAATCTCGCTCAGCTGGTCGTGGGACACTGGCATCCACGACGAGGTAGCAACAATCTCGCTCAGCTGGTCGTGGGAGACTGGCATCCACGACGAGGTAGCGACAATCTCGCTCAGCTGGTCGTGGGAGACTGGCATCCACGACGAGGTAGCGACAATCTCGCTCAGCTGGTCGTGGGAGACTGGCATCCACGACGAGGTAGCGACAATCTCGCTCAGCTGGTCGTGGGAGACTGGCATCCACGACGAGGTAGCGACAATCTCGTTCAGCTGGTCGTGGGAGACTGGCATCCACGACGAGGTAGCGACAATCTCGCTCAGCTGGTCGTGGGAGACTGGCATCCACGACGAGGTAGCGACAATCTCGCTCAGCTGGTCGTGGGAGACTGGCATCCACGACGAGGTAGCGACAATCTCGCTCAGCTGGTCGTGGGAGACTGGCATCCACGACGAGGTAGCGACAATCTCGCTCAGCTGGTCGTGGGAGACTGGCATCCACGACGAGGTAGCGACAATCTCGCCCGGCTGGTAGCGGGAAACTGGTATCTTCAACAAGGGAATCTAAGAAGAGTCTACAAAATGTCGGCAACGTGTGCCTGTTTACAATCCTTCGCGCAGATGCATTATGGCAGTAGTCGCGAAGATACTGGGATCGTTGAGTATAAGATTCTTGCGTATTTCTGTGGAAGAAAAGCGTTAAGATGAGTCAATACTCTAAAAGAAAGTCGGAATCTTAACGACGTAAGTGAAAAAGCTACGCACAAAAATGGGATTTACTTTAATTATTTCAGATGAACGTATTACAAAAATTTCAGATGTTTCTGAATGAATCCTTAGAGAAGTTACTAATTCATCGTCTAGAAAAAATAAAATCTGGTGCTTACTGCCAATAATGAAAAACATTTTATAAAATTTACAACTCGTTTTACACAATATATTTTAATGTTCTGTTTTTAATCTTAAACATAAATATCTTTCGTCCATGCGGATCGAATATATATTATCGTTACGAATTCGTCAGAATTAATTACAATGTGAGTTTCTAGCAAATCCCCGGTATTGTGTCGCCTTGATATTAACCATGTCCTCCTGGGATTTTTCTTACTTCTTTGATTCTCTTGTGCGTCATAATGTTTCCTGAAATTCTTTCATCGGTCTTTCCATGGCTGCATCAGTCTAAATTTCTCATTCTTAAACTTTCTCATTAGTAGTAAGTAGTTGAAATGAACAGATTAAATTGGATCGATATTAACACGATGTTTCGCTTAAGCATGGCAGAGTGTTTCGACCACAAACTTAAGTGCTTACCAGGTATACATCTCCGAGTCGTGTATGCTGCACCGTAACTTTCATTCTGGTTGCTGGCTGTAGGATGTCGGTTGTTACACTGTTTCGTATGCTCTCACCTGAGTAAATTAATTTATTTAACTTGGAAGACTCGAGGGACGTTAATTTTGGTGTAAGTTAAGACGCAATTACACAGCGTGTTAAGAGACGTACGTGACTTACTTCAACCGGTGATTCCTGACATTATTTCACAGTGAGGATGTCATTATCTCTATTTGTAACAAAAAAGAAGAAAAACATACGTTTATTATTAAAAATATATTTCACATACATTTATTACTAAACAAAATTTATTATTTTGAGATTAAAATCTACTGTTTGAGGAACGAACAAGGGTTGGGATAGCCGTATTTTAAAGATAAAGAGATAAAGCATGGATAACGGCTATGGCTTATGAAAGGCGAATGCGATAGAACAATTTGTAAGGTTAATTCACAGTCAGCTTACCGGGTGGCGAACGAAATCTGCATCTCGAAAATCATCTGTCAGCACTGGAACGGTGATCGTTGTACGGTAGCACTCGTTTTGTTGAATTGGATTGCGATAATTGCGATAAAATACGTTTAAGGGATTATTCCGATAAATAACCGGTGATAGTACACACATTGGTTTTGACAAGACGAACGTTTCGATGCGATTGTACGGCTCACGGCACTCCGTGATTATATTTGAGGTGTGTGATTTCAAACTGTACAGTTCAAAATCTGACCATACTATTGGTCAGCACACGGCCTGTCAAAAGAAAATCGGCGTGACAAGACATCTACCTTAATGAAATTTAGGCCTCCGATGACATTTTTGCTGTTGTTTTTTTCCAACAATAAGCATTTAAAATGTCACTGGTCTCTCTGCTAAGTAACAGTCCAACCCACCACCCCAATTCTGGCTTTCCAATACCTATCGTTTTTAGTTAATGAAAGTGAATGGAAACCAAAACATCATAGACATGGTTTACTTCAAATAACCTCAGGAATCAAAGGCTTAACAAAGTCAGGTATGTTTCCCTTAACACAAATTCCTAAGGATATGCCATAGCTGACTCCTTCCTAGTCCCAACACAAAATAAACAGACAAGAATGTAATATATGTCCGCGGTTGGCTGTTGGTGCCGATACTTGGGCTGATGATGATGCAAAAACATGCAATTTTAGTAGGGTTTTTTAAGTAAAAATTTTGTCCCCACCTAGAAAAAACAAGGCCTTTAAGTCCTTTAAGAGGTAAAAATTGTGAGTAGCACATGACGCCGTTTATGTATAAATAACATTAACTTGATAATGTAGATTGACGGCCGGCATAGTCCAGTGGTAACGCATTGGACTGCCATTCCGAAGGTCGCGGGTTCGAACCCGACGTGCGCAAATACATTTTATTTGATTAATTTGTGTTATTTCACAATTAATTAATTAAAATAATATATAGTATATTTGCGGCACGTTCCAGAGTGGAAGATACTACCAGTATCGCCCTGGTGTAAGACCACCATTCAGAATTGAAACGTTGCTCCAAATGTCTTTAGCCGTGTTTAGTGACTAGATCTGAATAGCCAGGTACTACCCCACCTTCCTCTTTCCCTTCCCCACTTACCTTCAGCCTCACAACATCCCCCAATTGGGGATGCCATAGTCTCACTGGCTCCAGACGGGAGCAGTTGGGACTCTTGTGAGGTATTCACTATAAAAAAAAAAAAAAAAAAAACGCATTGCAGCCTCCTTATCAAAATTTGTGACAACTGTCTCGAAAAGAAAACGAATACAAAATATTTGAGACTGATTGTAGATTCTTAGCTATAGTGGGATCTCCACATAAATCATTATTGAAAATTACCTCGTGCATATGTGTATATATACCTGTCTGTTTCCTTTTTTTTCTTCTAATCTCACTTTTTCTATTTGTATACTGTTTTGTATGTGAAACTTATAATTTTTATCTCAATATGTAAAAGTGTACCTATCAACTCCCATCTTTGTATTGTCATTTCATCTCGACCTTCAATGAGTTTTGTAACTCATCGGGATCGCTCTAGCAAAAAATTATTAATAATAAAAAAAACCATGCATTCAGTAAATTTAAATAATTCACCACTTCATGAAAAATAAGAATCTTGAAAACGAAAAAAAAACATTGTTTTATGATACATAATAGAATTCACGGGAATTTTTAACGATACGGCAAACCATGATGAAAAAACATTCTCGAAACTGACATTATTATTTTTTTTGTTTACATGAATTTACTGTAGAGAGATGAGAGACATCTCTAGAAAAACTGTGAATTTATTATATTACTGTATAAAAGTATCAGTTCTGTAAATACCTCAGTTACGAAGACGCTGGAATTTTCGAAGTAATTTCTCAATTTTTTGTAATATTATGTCTCTTCGAATTGGCCAAATTTCGAACAGCGTGTGCTCGCGCGTTTTGAAAATTGGGCAAAATGTGGCCAAATTAGCTCCAGTGGTTATTACATTATCAGTCTAACTGACGACAGTGGGTTTCAACAAATTCCAAACAATTTAACACTTTCCTGATGGATTAATTTGTGGTCTGTTTTTTCAAGTAAACTTTCCAAACATCAAAAATTTTAAAGAAAATTCACAAGAAACTGTTGCTGACTATCTATTACGAGTCCTAATTATCCTGTTGGAACCGATTTTTAAAATGGGAATCTAGTAGGTCTTTTGTGGATCCCCTCTTTTGTAAAAAAATCGAACATCGTTTATAATATTTGCGTTCGGAGGAATATCATTTTTTTTTACTACGCGTTCAATGTTTTCATCTACTTGTTAAATAAAATGTGCATAGGGTAACAATCACGGGGTAACAAACATAGCATAAGCGGTTTGTAATAACTTGCGATGTTCCGAACTAACTTTGGCATAGTCGTGTTTTGGGAAGGATTTATTAAGGGGAAGCTTAATGCTAAATCACTATTTTGATTAATCTTTACAACGAATTGGTGTATTTATTTATTTATTTATTTAAATAAATAAATACATTATGAATACCAAAAAAATTGCTCCAGATAAAAGGTTTTTCTATCGTTTCGCTTGAGTAGAATACAAATAAAAATATAAATTACTCAGTAAAAAATATAAATGTTAACTAATAAAAAAATATTTTTTCAATAGAAATGAAAAGAAACTCAAAGAAAACAACTTTAAAAAACAGTACTATAGCTAACATCATCTCTAACAGTTTCATTTGATTAACTTTTTTGCTTTCTTATAAAATTATTTACAAAATAAATAAAAACCAGTTTTGCGCTTGAAATCGAACGTTTCTAGACTCCGTTTCTCAAGCGATTTGGATGCTTTTATCTACAATATGAGGTGTACCAAAAATACACACATTTGTGGCTTATAGCTTCCTCTTAATTTAATCCCTGACCTGTGTTATGGCGATTATTCCATGTTAAAAGTTCAATATTTTTGAAGAAATTTTTTATTGTATTAATTTTACTTATGTTTCCATTTTGATTTTCAGGTAAAAGTTGAATAAAGCATGTGCTTTCTTAAATATAAATGTAGG
Source organism: Hesperophylax consimilis (assembly GCF_061612785.1). Taxonomy (NCBI): domain Eukaryota; kingdom Metazoa; phylum Arthropoda; class Insecta; order Trichoptera; family Limnephilidae; genus Hesperophylax; species Hesperophylax consimilis. The sequence goes on from NC_142859.1 coordinate 26,737,781, forward strand.
AAATGTATAACAGAGTATAAATGAGACAGCATGATAGTGGATATGCTAATAGAGGTAACCAACGTATTCACAAGATTGTATGATTATCATTCGATCGCAGGCGCATTTGATCGTTACTTACCATTTGATCGTAAACTGTAAATAGTATCATAAAATAAATGATTACACGCAAATTACGAGTACATCAAATCTTTTAAATTTAACATGACACAAAGTTACTATTATTTTGCCTTCTATCGTTTTGCTTGCGATCATTTGAAAGTTACTATCATTTAATTTAAGACCTTTTGATTACCGTAATTTTGTATACGATCATTTTATTTAGGATCATTTAAACTATAACCCTAATAATAGAGTATGCCTGTTGTGTTTTACTGTTAGTATTACCAGACCTTCCGAGAGTGTATCTTATTATTGTATTACATCAACATTAAATTTAATTGGTGATGATTGCAATATTCCAAAACGAAATATCACATAAAACTTTTTACAGATACATACAACAATTAATATTACATGAAAATTTTGAAATCTGTCATTGGCTTTAGTGAAAAACACACAAATATACAGAATACCGTTTTTATTTATCCGATAAAGTGTGCACATTTTTAATATATATTTAATAAAACAAAATCCAATCATCTCTATTGAAATCCAGATTTGTTTTCACGTGTCTGGATTTATAATTAATTAACGAGTAAATGTTTGGCTGCGGAAAATTCATGTACGAATGGAATAATTTATTCTTCAGTATTATTACGAGAAAGATTACAATAAAAAAACAAAAAAAAGTTATTCAACGAACAAACGCAGGTAATACAGGGTGCACCAAAACAGACAGTGCGGTTTTGAAGGGCCGGTACCTCCCGTGTGGTGGGGATAGGAACCTAAGAGGGGTCTCATTGTATCGGGAGGGTCGTGCCGTTTTCAGTCGTTGTTCAATCGGTCAACACATTTCTAGAAAATGGCCGTTATTTCGTCGTCACCCAGCGCGCCTTCCGGTTGGACTTCAATCTTGCGCTCTCACCTGATTTGAGCATTTTTGACTTCTTACTGTGATGCTACATGAAGGAAAATATTTTTAAACATAGGCCAAACACCTTAAATATCGCCGCTTTACCTGTCGAAAGGTGACAAAATGTGGCCGATACCTTCTGAAATCGCCTTTCAATGCATCACTGCTGGGGATCGGATGTCATCTACAGGACTTAATGCATAAAACGGCATAATGTAACTAATAAAATAAACAAGAATCAAACTGCACTATCTGTTTTAGCACTGTATATTTTGCCGCACCCTGTATATGTACAATGTTCATAATAAATGTTGAGAATGGATAGAAAAAACAATTTTTCTGATACGCATGACTTTTATGCTGTTACGAACGTAGTTGCTATGTACCCGCTTTTAATCCTGGTACTGAACGCTTTTCCTAACGATGACTATTAATTATTTTTTTATTATTATATCAAAAAAAGTTATTCTTGTCCAGTTAAATAAACAACCAATTAAAAATTTCCGATATCTTCAATCTGTTCAAATAAAGTAATTATAAACTAGGGTAAGAGTTCTGTTTGTTATACAGATGCAAAATATAAAAAAAAAAATCGTTACTGTATTGAAATTCTCGTGTAAGGAGTAATCTAGAAATTATTTGATATTTTCACGGCCAACAGTATTGCAGTGATTTATTTTTGGGGTATTATGCAGTGTAGTGCCACCTCCCCCTTTAGCTAAATTTTTTGACAGCATTGCAGTGTTCGTCATCTCGGCAGATGTAAATGTACAACGGATATATATACCTATCGTCCAATTGCGGCGTATATTATATATTTATTATGTGTTATTTCAAATGATCTCCATAAGGGTGAGTATATAATAAATGTTTCAAGCTGTTAATTATTTCCTCCCTAATTGGGAATAACTCGTGTTTAGAGAGGGAGTGTGGCCTAAATTTTTAAAATTAAATATTTTTAATAATACTATTATACATATAAACTTTAAAAGTATTAACATATTGTGTACAGAATAACTCTAAATATTGCAAAATTAAATAAACATTTAAAAGAAAATAAATTAAAATAAAATTCTTGTATGCATACATACATATATTTAAACATTGATTTTATTGTAATATTATACCAAACAACCAAATTAGTTTAAGGTTAAGTGTATTTTAAGTTTATTCTTAATTTTTTTTTTCAGTTTGTATTTCTTTAATGCAAAATCATGGGTTTTTGGTTTGAAAATTTGGTCGCCTAGAAATGTTTCAGATGCTTTAATTAAATACTGCGAGTAGAATACATCTTGGCCTTTGAAATAATCGAGTATTTTTTAGATAAGTCTTTTTATAAGCCCAGAAAAAAATAATGTATAAGGTCCATGAAAATTGCTTCAAAGTTCAAAATCTCCTACTTACGAACCCATTTTCGGTTATGATTTTATCGTATAGTGTGGAAAATTAAGTGATTTATAAAACGATTGGAATTTTTTTTGATATTATGAATAAACATTAACAAAATAAAATAAAAGGCACTTTTGGGCCATGTTTTTTTCTTGCATAAATCAAAACAGGCGGATGGTGTTATGCGGGAATTAAAACCTTATCGCCATCTACGTAAGGGGTGTTATTGATAGCGGCTCGATTTAAAATATTACACGACGTAGTGCATCGCCTTAATGGCTGAGTAGGTGTAATGGGGTCGTGCTGTTGTTGTATTGAGTTTAGAGATTATTATTTGTCCATTACTTATACTTGGTGTCCGGGGGTAAAATGCACTAATTTCGGAAGGATATTCTACATGATGGTAGAACTAAAAAAGATAAATATTTTTTTCCGAGATTCCATTGATTTTTTTCCATACAAAGATATTTTTACACGGAAGAATATTTTTTTTCCATACAAACACTTCAACTTTTGTAGCTGAAAACTACCTTAAAAGTCCTCCCGAAGTTTGTGCACTTTACCCCCAGACACCCTGTGTAAAAGGTGTCCGAGGGTAAAATACAAAGTCATAAACTTCAGAAGGTGATTCTTAATGATGGTAGGAGTAAAAAAAGATTGTTTTAGAATTCCGTTGTTTATTTTTTTCCATACATTCAACTTTTGTACCTAAAAACGTTAAAATTTGGAAAAGATTAATTTGTATTTTTTACTCGTACCACCTCCCGAGCACTTTACCCCCGGACGTCCTGTACATATCCGCTAGTGCAAGTCACCCTGCGTAAATATTACGCATGTTAACAACTATGTTATTTTTATTACATCCGTTAAAATTTACATCAAACATTATTAGCACTAATTATCCTGTGAAAAATTTTCCGCTTCATCGGAATTTAATATCATTGTTTGTTTAATGCACGTTGCGTGTAATTTTGTTTATTAATGACATATCATTAATGCAGTACAGTAGTACTTTTTAATTGTTGTTATTAATTAATGAATGATTAATTAATTCAATACTTGCTGTTCAGTAATAAAATAACAAACCATAGTGCCATTTCTCCGCAGAGGAAAGCAGAGAGAGCAAAATCCATTCCTTGATTCATTCTCATCCATTTACCTACTTATACTTCATATTATTTCTGGTAAATGTAAATCCTACCGGCTGCGCCAAAAGCAGTAAATTTTCGTTTGGTGATGAACTGGAATACCAAGTTTATTTGTAACTGATGGGTAAGATATAATTATGAATTGGTCGGTATAATAATTTATTTACACTGTTTATTATTAAAGTGTTCTACCAGGAACGTTAATGGTAAAAAGCCGAGATATAAAGCAGACATACCCTTTTATACGTTTGGCAGAATCATGCTATCTAATTCATAAACGAATTTCTCTTTCATACCCTTAGAATTACGTTCATTACATAAGTAGGATTTACACATATTATTTACTGTGCCTGTCTCACTAGGAACACGATGTGTTGAGACATGCTAGCTAACAAATATATTTTTTTAATAAAGCTGTAGATTGAATGCCGTAGAAATAATTAATAATATATTACTACACACTGATATAAGCTATGCGATGAGTAGGTTTAAGAAAAGGACACTTAAATGGTTTAAGCATATAGAGCAAATGAATGAAGAAATGAGTATTGAGAGGGTATTTGATAAGCGATCCATGTGGTAAAAATGTTTTGTAGAATTGTATCGGGTTGGTATTGGTAACAATAATGGAATTAGAGAACTCTTGTTTTTGATTTAGGCGAGTTGACTAATTATTGCACGACCTTTGTTGGTGATCCAATGTTAAGTCAGCTTTCAAATTGTTCAGATGTTTTAAGTGTCTTGTTTTGTTAGATAGTAAATTGCATATTTTAATCTCAATTTCTTCGTCAAAATGTTGTATTTGTTGCATTGACATAATAACAATACAAAGACGCGTTATGTTCATACAAATCGAACAAAAAATGTAGCACGTTCCAGTTTCTAGATGCAAAGCGAAATAACGAAACGCATAAGAAAAGAATAGCCAATTACGATGCGGGAATAGATGAAATTATATATAATAGCCTACCTAGCTTGCAATGGAACGCATTGGAAAGAGCTAGCCATTCAAATGATATGTGTGTACGGGTGAAACAGCTATATTATTATTATTATTCGTTTCTGCAACCGCCTGCTGATGAGCATGCATGTAACAAAAATCTATGTGAACAATTGTATTTATTGAAATAATAAGCGATTTCTGAGCAGAAACGAATGAAAAGAAATTCCATCGGAATTGGTTTTCATTTGAGAATGATTTGTGCACCTCACAAAAGCACAGGAAGGCATTTTTTTCACAAAAAGAGCCTACAGCCACGTGTTTGTGGCAGCTGGTGACAGCTTATATGACCAACTAACTTACTCGTATGTGTGGTACTAAACGCAGTAAGTCTCAAATATGTTTATTCAGTGAAACCACGCGGTTTAAATTATAACATATCTTCTCATTTAATTCATCTAAGATTTGTTGTACAAACTCGTAAGAGTTCTTTAATTCCTTGACGCACTTATGAGTGTTATCTTTTTTGACATGATCTGACTCAAGTTTTTGATTTATCTGATCGTGCTATGTCTTCTTGGGGTGTACTTGAACTTTGCACCATGTTTACAGCAAAAATTGTTCTAATTACACAGAGCCCGTGATAATTCGGCATCTCCAATTTAGGGTATGTGGTGAAGCTGAAGTCAATGGGCAGGGAAATGATATGGGGAAGAGGAGGTTTGGAAAGCATCCGATTATTCAGATTTCGCCACCAAACACGGCTAAAACCACTTACCCATTTTACAGTAAATGTTACGATTCTGAAAGGTGATCTTTCACCACGGCTATATTTTGAACAGGTACGACTGATTTACTTACCGCTTTACTAATAAAGGTGTTTTAAATTTTGCATAATTTAAAAAAAATCAATTACTTTGGATATATGATTGTTTATTAGCTGTGTGAAAGTTGTGTAGTTGTATATAAAGAAGTTAGGATGTGAATTAGTGAGAAAAAATGAATTTTGCTAAGCATCATCAGATCTGGTCACTAAAAATGGCTCACATGGAGACGATCAAATGTCCTCCGTAAACGACTATTTGCATAATTTATTTTTAAAGTAATTTTAATCTTTTTCTGTTTTTGTTCAATGATTTTTTCTTAATTGCCTTATTTTATGCATTGCATTGCATTACCACTATACAGAAATAAAAAATAAAAGTAAACTAACAGTATTTCAGGAGTTCCAGCATAAGATTTTTCTGGTAAAATTACTCAATTTTACATCAGGACAAACTTTAAAATCCACGTCCTGAGTTGGATTACACGACAACTGAACTTTTTACAATGACCCTTGTTGATCTGATGTTGAAAAAGGTCAACATTCCCTGACTCTCGAACAGGCACAATGCACTGTTGGAATCTGTGGATTTATCAGTTGGAAGTTGAGAAAAATTCGTCTCCTCTATTTGGCTATTCCTCTGTTTCCTACAAATGGAAATCTAGAAAATTAAAATCCTATCTATCGTCTTGTTTTGTATTTTTTCTGTAGATAGCGTTGACCAAATAGAATAAAGAAAAACACAAGAAATGTCTTGTTGGCGTGTTTTGTAATCCAAACATTTGCATAACTCGTTGCTTAAATTCCAATACAAAATTCAAATGGTTTGGAAATCAACGATAATAATAATAATATTTTTTTTTATTAATTTCTTACACAATTAAAAATTAGGGTTTAATGCATTTAATAAATAAGGTTATACAAATTTTTTACAAAAGATTGTTTTCAAGTATTTATACAAAAAAAAATTAAGAAATGTGGAATTTCCAAAAAAATTTCAGGCAGTGGTGAAAGATCTCGTCAATGTGGAGAGACTCTTTCAAGAATCAGAAGAATTTCCCTTCTGAATCTCTCCTCACTGACGCCAAATACATCGATCTCGGAGGAGATTTCAGGAGTTTAGGAGCACTATACTCCTCCCTACCGGGAGAACCATTGGCAGGTTAGTTCTGCAGGCAGGAAGATAGAATAATCTATGATGACGTTGTCTAAGATAGTCATCTGGAACATAGTGACTAACGCTCTTCAAAATGGGTGAGTTCTCAATATAGCCTCGCAGTAGTCTGAATAAGTGGGTAGCGGCATACCCCAACCTTCAAACGATGTCATGCGGGTGTAAGTGAGACGGAGCGCTGGAGGCTTGGGACAAATTAAACATTGGTTTCCATAAAAAATTTTTGGGAAAGTACTTCTGGTGTTGTTCTCAAATTCACTGTTTATTTTTTTATAATTAAAAAAGGTGTTTTTACTTCTTCGTGGCTGTAGTGTTGAATTTTGTGATTAATTAATTAAATTAAAGTTATTAATAATTAAATTAAAATGATATATCTAGATTTGAAAATAAAGCAGATGTTTTCTCTTTCCAACACAGTTTAGATTGATATTTTTCACCATGGTAATAAGAGAGACACAACATGATCTGTTCACAAAAGCGAACAAATTAACCTTAGGGATTAAGAAAGGATAAACTTTTTTTAATAAAGCTAAGGTTTCGGCACTAATAGAAACCGGACCGAGAAAGAAGTGTCAAGATAACATGATGTAGTGCGCAAATATAGGGTGTCCCAAAATAGAGTCAAGCGGAAGTCCAGAAGTAGAGCACCCCACGGGGTACCCAAATCACCCTCCTATGTATATTAGTGTTATGTTATAGTTACGATTTTTTTGCGAAACCATTTACAAGAGATTATTGGTCACAGCAAAAAATTATTGAGATACGTGCTTGATTTTTTTTCTAATTAGACAAATAATATTCATTGCAGATAGAAAAACTATTGTTGTCAGATCTGATACAATTGCGAAAAAAAAGTTGAATCTCAAAGTTAGTAGAAATTCTAAATTTAAAAAAATTAGAATATGATTTTTAAAAAAAATTCGCTGAAAAAATTCCGCACAAACATTTTTTAAGAACTTGCCAATTTTATTATATGTTTACCTTGTAAATTTCATTTAGCGTACACTAACTTTTTGTAATAACCCAAGACGAGGTACCACCTTTGACACGATTGCAAGCGGCCTGGATTGGAGAAGCGATACCTAGTGCTGAGGTGTTTGCATGTTTTACATAAAGTGCTATTATATTTTATCAGGGTTGAAGCACATCATATCAGGCAGTTGAAGCAGATCATAATAGTATAAAGACATACATAGTAACAATGAAGTGAAAAGAGAGGGAAAAGGATAATACATAAAGTGAACTTAATCAAGCAAACATAATATGGTGTGATGGCTACTAAAATGATTTAGAATGCACGCAAATCGTTTCATCATCTGATGACCAGTTCATCAATGGCTGCACATTGATGTAGACGGAAGTGGCGCCCTCTCTTATTTTAAAACAGAACCGTTGAAGTTTTAAAATAGAATAAACAGGTGACAAAATGCCTAAAAGAATAATTATAAACACTTGAAATTTCGCAGTTTCAAAAACTTTTATGTAATTTTCCCAGCAATTTTCCAATTTTCCCGGAATTTAAAAATCGATGATTTAAAATTATCAAAAATATCTAACTTTATTTTAATTTTCCGAACCATTTTCTGACATTATTTTTTTTCAAATTTCCCGAAGAATTCATAATATTCAGAAAACTATAAAATTCCCTACATTCATAAATTCCAAACTTATCGAATTAAAATATTTAAAAAAAAAATTCTGGCTCATTTTCCGATCAAAATTTATAATTTTTAAAATTAACATAATAATAAAAAAATAATGTTTTTATAAAAAATTCCTGTCCACTTTTTCCGAATTTTCAAATTTCAGATATTCTATTTTTTCTGATATTTTTTTTTTTAATTTAAATATTTCAAAATTGAAATTTCTATACTTCACTTAATATCAAAAGGCCTGTTTTAAAAAAATATACCAAATTTCCGACAAATTTTTCACAAATATCAAAAACATGAAAAATTTGCAAACATCGAAAAAATCTAACTTAACAACCCAATCTACGACTAGATTTATGTCACTGCTTTTTGTTCCAGTGAGTTTACTGCCACTAGATCGGTCGATATTATTTGTCCAAGAAACAGGCTATTTTTGGAATCGGTTATTAAATTTGAAATTTTGAGCTTTTAAAAAAAAATATATTTCTTGAATCATGTTTTATATGTTAGTGGTGATCTTTGAACTTTGGAGCTCTCAATCTGTTTTGGTTAAAAATTTGGTGTCGAAATGTACAATTTCAGTAAGCAATCGACATAAATGAAATTCTGTAAGACACTGTGGAAGTGAATTTTTACACACATTCTAATAATCGCTGTTGTACAAAGGGGCATAATTCTACAGTCGGAGAACTTGCCTAATTGGGCAAAGTCGTAAAAATCCGACTCTGTGTTTATTGTGATATATGGTAATAAGTGGAGTATTTAAGCGATAGATGGCGCTAGTCATAAAGCTTATTCCAGAGTCCGACAGATGTTGCTAGAAAGTAACAATTACTTGTGAGATGAGATTGACAGGGAACAAGCTTCTCGAACCAGAGAATTACCAACCCTCGGGTAATGAACAGTGTAGCTAAATCCAGACCTATTATTTGTAACTTAAATAAACACAATTATAAAAGGAACCTTTTACTTTTTAACAAAGAGTTCCCAATACTTAAATCTGCAAAGTAAGGCAAAATTAAAGAATAATGGTAGAACCTGCAGCAGTGTGGCAGCACAGCGTAACTGCTTTTTATTATAATATCAATGTTTCATAGTAAAAATAATAAATAAATGACTTGGTTGATGTCAAATTCCTGGAATATATAGTGTAAATAGATAGAAATACAGTTTTAATATGAATATTATATGGAGAGGGTGTTAAAAACAAATCAATTAAGCCTCTGATTAATTAATTAATAAATTTCGGATAGCTTAATTGGAAATACCCTCCATAAGAGAATGGACATTAAAATGAAATTAATTATTAAATTCTACTCGTTAAAATAATGAATACGTTATAGGCATAATTTAGAGTGTATTAGTTTATGATGTAACTTCTTAACGGGGTCAACAAACATCTACTCAGATTGTTAATTTGAACATTGCTCAGTAAATTTTGTTTTCGATGTTTTTTCCTTGTAGTGTTTTGGGCAGCAGGAATATACTTAATTAGTGCAATGAATATTTTGTTTTATTATTGTATGAAGTGGTACTACTAATTTTGTTTTCAATGTTTTTTCTTTGTAGTGTTTTGGGCAGTAGGAATATACTTAATTAGTGCAATAAATATTTTGTTTTATTATTGTATGAAGTGGTACTACCAAAATTAATGGAAACTTTGACCAATCCCTTTAAACAAAACGAATATTCCTTCAAGTATTTTGGAACCAGGAGTCATAGTAAAATATCTAATGACGACCCTTTTAAACTCTATCTTAAAAGAACAGGTTCACTGTTAAAGGAATGGGATGAAATGGGTTACAGCACAATGTCCTCATCTCTGCTTTACTAAAAATAAAAATAAAACAAGTCTTTGATATACATGGTGAAGCCTTAAGTGATTAGTTCGAGCTTAGGGCTCTAAATAAACAAGAGATAAGTCTTTCAGAAGCTGACCAAACTGTATAGAATGAAAAAAGGACATTACTACCGTTAACCCTATACAAATCACAAATGTATCTAATTTTTTTAAATTAGTATCCATTTTTGATATGGTGTTCGAAGACTTGAAGAGAAATTTTTTTTTTTGCAAAAACCGCTAAAGATTTCCAAGAGAGATTCTCTTATTGCAACAGAGGGATAGTCATATTTGGAGCAGAGACAACAGGTTTGAATTCTGTGTTTGTTGTACTGGAATTTATATAGAAGGTGCTGCTAGGTAGTATTATTTTTTTGTTTACATAATAATATGATTTTTCAGTGTAAAATTTGTGACTTACTATATTCTTTCTTCAATCTTTGATCCCTTTAGCCCCCGCATTTCTACCGATTTATAACAATTTTTTTATTGAACTATAATACAAGGTTTTTTTTATGAATAGCACAAAGGATAACGTACAAAATAAGTTTGATTCTTTATAGGTGAAAAAATATAATACGCAGTAATTTTCAATTGAAGTACTTGTAAGTATTGAATTATTTGGCGGGTTGGGAATAAGCCGACGTAGGTCAGTGGTCCATAGCACCTGACCGGACATCAAAAAGTGCGGGTTCAATTCCCATCGGGGGGCGTTTATTTTTACTCGGGAGATTTTTCAATTCGTATGGATATTTGAGGCGAGAAATTAATGCTTTTAATAATTTGTTTAAATTTTAGGTTCCTAAAAAAAATGGTTATTTTTTATAGGTAATATCTATGCATTTGTATAGCCAAAACGGTCACTTTTTTAAATTCCCTCCATAGAAAAAATCGCAAAGTATTTTCAGAAAATTATTAAAAAAACATTTTGTTTTATTATTTAATATGTTATAGATGGGAAAAAATCACTGTTTCTCGTTAAAAGCAACTACGAGTCGTGTTTTATTAAAATTTTCGCTTAATTATTATTGTTTTTTTTTTTCAAATCTCCCGTTTAAAGCATATTTTTCTATCTTTTGAACGCTTACTACGAAGTAGTGGTTGCGCAATGCTTACGTAACATCGGGTCGTTTTTATGACTCATTCTTGCGGTCAAAAGATCGCTTTTGTATTTCATCCAACATGCAACTTATCTCTTTAAGATGCAAATTCGTTTTTCCTTTCTTATTTTTTCGCTAAGACCCTTTGTTCAGTATCTCCACGATAAATTCTAAGCTCGGAGCACGTTGTTGAAGAATTAGTTCTCTGGGGGCACATCGATCTTGCATGACGCAAAGCAGGCAGCCATTGAATGGTTGAATAATCTCAGAAACATTATGAAACCGCAATCAACTTTAAAATAAAGCAAAGAAGAATAAAACATTGACTCCTCTGGGAAATCTCAGGGCCTAAAAGCTTGGAGCAAATTTAAAAATAAAATGATTAAAAATTTATGTGTTAGCTCATTTTGTGTAGTCAGAATCTCCTAACCTATAATTTTTTTTAAATAATTAAAAAAAAGTTATAAATATTCTCGGGTTGAATGTTTTATATATAATCGACTCTTTGAGGTAAACTCGGCGTTGCACGAAGACTTATACATGGTTAATTTATTTTTTTCATATAAAAACATAAATATGTTATACTAAAAAAACTAATTACAATAAAAACGTATTCTTTTTAACGTAGCTACCCAATTCAATAGAGAAAAACGTTTCTCGTGTTTGAGTTGGGGAGTAGTGCCATTACAATATATAATATTGGGTAAAGAAAAGAAAGAAAGTTTTTATTTATAAAGTAAAAAATAAACAAAATGTATTTAGCATGATAACAAAAGTATAGATAATGAAAATAGACTACAAAAGCAGTTACTAAATTATTATTTACACAGTAGGTGTAAATAAATTTAAGCATATATTTATTTACATTTAAGAACAAAATAAAAATATTATTATTAAATTTCGATTAATAATTAGGTAGTAGGTGGTATAAGTACATGGGGTTATTTTATTCATTTGGAGTAAACCAAAGATATTAGAAGAACGAGATGTGCTATGAGCAGTTCGTACCGTGTGGAATTGTTTTGCCGAGTGTCGCCGGTTTTGTTCACCAATACTACTGCACACCTTCGCTTACGCTAAGGTAGCCGCTCTAATACATAGAACAGATTTCTGTGCGTCCCGATACCGTTCAAAGTACCCTAATTAGGTAGTACTCCGCCTACGGTCCGACGGACAACATAGCATAGCTCGTTCTTCTAATATCTTTGGAGTAAACAGAGCTGATAAAATTGCAAGCGAAGGTACATAATAAATTGCGACAATAATCTGTTGGTGGTTAATTTTAAATGTGGAATTACTATTATTGCATTATAATAAGGTTTTATTTAACTTGATTGCGCCATGTTTTCCTCGGGCATCCCCGACATCTCATACAATGTCCTCACTCATCTTTCTTCGTTCAGCACGTACGACTTATTTTAACACAAATAAATATTTATTTGATTCGGATCTTTTATACCATTCACTTTCATGTAATATCTTGTAATCCACATTTTTATTGTTAAAAAACAACATTATTTCGACTCTGTATCTCATTCCAGTGCAAAAATAATAGGTAAGTCTTCCTCACTTTCACTACTGTATACAACAATGTTACTGTAAAAATTACATTACATCGATTTTAATTCGACTCGGTATCTCATTTCCGACTCGGTATCTCATTTAATTCGACTCGGTATCTCATTTCCGAGTCGGTATCTCATTTAATTCGACTCGGTATCTCATTTCCGACTCGGTATCTCATTTAATTCGACTCGGTATCTCATTTAATTCGACTCGGTATCTCATTTAATTCGACTCGGTATCTCATTTCCGACTCGGTATCTCATTTAATTCGACTCGGTATCTCGTTTCCGACTCGGTATCTCATTTAATTCGACTCGGTATCTCATTTCCGACTCGGTATCTCATTTAATTCGACTCGGTATCTCATTTAATTCGACTCGGTATCTCATTTCCGACTCGGTATCTCATTTAATTCGACTCGGTATCTCATTTAATTCGACTCGGTATCTCATTTAATTCGACTCGGTATCTCATTTAATTCGACTCGGTATCTCATTTCCGACTCGGTATCTCATTTAATTCGACTCGGTATCTCATTTCCGAGTCGGTATCTCATTTAATTCGAATCGGTATCTCATTACCGACTCGGTATCTCATTTAATTCGACTCGGTATCTCATTTCCGAGTCGGTATCTCATTTAATTCGACTCGGTATCTCATTTCCGACTCGGTATCTCATTTAATTCGACTCGGTATCTCATTTAATTCGACTCGGTATCTCATTTAATTCGACTCGGTATCTCATTTCCGTCCAGAGATAATGCGTTAAGTCTTCCTCTGGCGTCTCCGACTTCTTCTACTGTTCAAACCACTCTTTAAACAATCCTGACATAAATATGAACAAACTCTAAAGTAATCAGTGAAATAGGTTCAGTTTTTAGTTTCCAGAGTCTATAGTGGACAAATAAAGAAACATTCTTTAATACAGGGTTTTCCAATAAGAGGTATTATTTTAAATAGCCCGCTATTTCGGTAGATGTTACTTTTAAAGCTGTCATTTTTTGACATTTGACAAGTAAAAACTACGCTATTAATAAAAATGGAACGATACACGCTTCAAAAACGCATTGCAACTATTAAAATTCACTTGAGTGAATCAAATGCAAATCATCTTGAGTGATGAGGCCCATTTTGTCAGCAAGCAAAATTGTCGCATCTGGGGCTCGGAAAACCCAAGAATTATTGTTGAAAAGCCTCTCTATCCTCAAAGTGTGACTGTTTTGTGCGGTTTATGGTCCGGCGGAGTCATTGGACCTTACTTTTTTTTAAATGAGGCTGGAGCAACAGTTACGGTGAATGGATTGCGCTATTGAGAGATGATTAATGATTTTTTATGGTTGGAATTGGATGGCATTGATTTGGACAACGTTTACTTTCAACAAGACGGCAGTACGTGCCACACAAGCAATGAAACCATTGATCTTTAACGATTGAATATCAAAATAACACCTCTTATTGGAAAACCCTGTATATATGAATTAAGTTATGAGGTTGTAAATTGTAGTGTTCTTGAAAACTGGGTGCATTTTTAAGGTGGAAATAATATTTTTGTAAAATAAGGAAGGTGTTTATTTTTTTAAGTATTTGATCATGCCATGCCATGATCGTGTATTGTCTTTCTCGGGCGTTTAAGACACTTCTACCGTTCATTTTTATGTGAAATATTATCTTTACACCACTTTTTCTTTCATCACATACGCCATATTTAACCACACATAAGTATATGGATTATTTTATCTTACCAGGCGTCCTCGACTTCTTCAATCGTTTACTTTCACGTCATACATTCTCCTTCCACCCCTTTCTTCGTTTATCACGTACGCCGCATTTACTATTTTATATAGATATGTAGTCGATTGATATTTAACCCCTCCAGCGCTTGAGGGTCATTTATGACCGGACGTCCATATTTTATAAAAGTTTTTTTTCTATCTTGCGGAAATTTTTTATCATTTTTTCGATGTTAGAAAGATGCTTCAAATATTTACATTGGAATCCATTCATAAAATCCTAAAAATAACCGTAATTAATAATTCATATTTCGAGCCGCTATCGTAAAAATCAGTTTAACTTTAATTTTTTTTTAAATTTTATTATATGAAAGAGATAAATGTGAACGTACGGTTTTCTTACAAATTTGCCAAAAAAAACGAATATATTTTCGAAATATCGAATTCTTTCAATTTGTCTATGATTGGAGTAAAAAATTAAGTAAAAATATGGTTAGCGTTTTACAACATTTTTCACGTTTGATATTAAAATTTGATTATTTATGAATAGTAATGTTTATTTTAAATGCGTACAAAGAAAAGATAATTTTATCTAGTTTTGAAAACAGTATTTGGTTTATCGGAAAATTAAATAGTAAGATCTAAACAGCGCGTTTGAAATACACAGAAAACATTACAAACAGGACTAATATGATAAAAGTACTGAAGGGTTACAAACAGGACAAAGAAATGCGGCAATGCGTGTTTCTGCAAAGAACTGTAATGAGCCATCCCGACCCAATACTTCGCCAAAGCACGAATAATGCTTACTAATTGTATTCATCTATAGTATCTTCTTGGATCCATCCACTATTGTATGCACTTTATATAATTGAATCTTAGTTTCTCCTTGCGTAAAATATGTTTATGGCGGGCGGCCTGGTGCTGAAACCGCGGTTAACTACGGCGAGAATCCAATGTTACTCTTGCGAAAAATGTTGTATTACTGACAAGCAAAACTCCACCAGGTCACATACAGATCCTCATAGGCGTATTAACTTTAAAAAACAAAATTTTAATAACAGCTCGATACTCAATTTTTTCCATTTTCACAAAAACACACACATCGACTCACTCAAACGACTTTCGACTAAAAACTGCGCGTCCAAAATGGCCGAAACTTTGGTGAGTAACTGTCAAAAGATGCCTAACTTCATTCACTAGCTTTTATTGACGAGTACCGCCATCTTTGCGTTGAGGTCGGAAACTTTTCAGACCACCCTCGTACATACAAGTAGGCATAAGCGTGAAAAATAAGTACAGTTAATGGAATCCTACGGTGTTCCCGTTGAAGTTTACCAAATTTATATTGCAGGTATCGGTTTGAAATCAAGAAACACATCACAATTCCCAAATAAATAAAAGTATTAGAAAATCTCCAACTACCTTCACACTAAGCGTAAATTTAGCTCGCGTCCTGATGGACGAGTTGACGAGTGAGGAACCCAACGCGTTGACAACCGGTCGTAATAATACCTATGTACCTCCCTGTACAATTTTCTTGCAATTCTACCACACGTATCCTTATATTCAAATAAATATGTTTAAATCCTGGGGGGGGGGGGGGCAGTGCATAAAGCCTGCGGACAAGTTATAAATGTAAAGTAAATTTTATTTGATAAAAAGTGTAATTTAACGATTAAATCATATTAAATAATATAATGTATATAATGATATTTTCCTTGTGATTTGAACGAAAGTCAATTAAAACACAATTGAGTTTCTCTGTAATGAAAGTGGAGGTATATTTTGTTAATCTCACAAGATTTACATAAAGAAAAACATTCAGCAACAAAACATTACTTGTAATGAAAGAAACGACATGTAATGTTATTAATTGTTATTAAATGTCAATTCCTTAATCGCAATCACGATAGCAATTACAAATTATTTAAATTATTCCCATCAATCTGCCTTGTCACAACCCATAGATTATTTTAACTATGTCTTAAACCATAGATTACGAAATATCGAGTCGACTGTGTAGGTACTGTGGTGCACATCCAGCCAGTCCACGACACACACAGCCACAATGACGAGACAAGCTCGGCATTGCCTTGAATTAAAGAAAATTATATTTTTCTTTACATGTATATTCGCAGCACGTTCGAAGATACTCTCAGTATCTCCCTGGTGTAAGACCAACATTCAGTATTGAAACGGTGCTTGAAATGGCTTTAACTGTGTTTGGGGACCAGATCTGAATAACCAGGTACCTTCAACCTCACAACATACTCCAATTGGGGATGCGATAGTCTCACAGGCTCTAGAAAGTTGAGAGCAGTTGGAACTCTTGTGCGGTATTCACATAATTAATAAAAATTATTGCAAATTTTCGATTAAATTTCATCACAATTTAATTAATTCTCAGTAGCCGTGATTACATAATTTTGTACAACATCAATCCTTCAAGATATCGATCCTCCAACATGATGTTGTTCATCCGATATTAAGCACTCCATGTTGCGAATATGACGAGATTTTGACTTAATTAAATGTCAGAAACGACGTGACGTGGAATGAGTTTCCCCGGGCTATTGGGAGACCCGTAATTGCTAAATATTCACTTTACAACGAAGGAAGTTGGATATGGTTTATGAATGTGCGGAAATTATTTACAACGTCGAATCATTATATTGAGATTTGATGAATCTAGTATTTTTTGTCTGATTCTGAATAAGAGTCACAACTGCCCAAAGCTACTGGGAATGAAACGTTATTTTTTTAGGGATTTGTTTGAAACTGTACGAGAATAAGAAGAAATCTAACTAACTAACTAACTAACCATCACGCCGTTTCTACGCAGGGGTAGGCAGAGAGGCACACACGCCTTGCCTCATCGATACATCGTCTAATACATACTCTTCTATTATTCCGACTCTTAACATGGCCCAACTCAAATATTTGTTTTACTTGATCATGCCATGTCTTCCTCGGGCGTTCCCAAGATCTTATAACATTCACATTTGCTTCATATATTCTCCTTACACTCCCTTCTACATTTCTAAATTGTATTCATTACGCTTACGTCTGCCTTGCATTCTTGCGGATTCATTGCGGATCTCCAAATATCTCACACGACGAGACATGGTTTTACCACACATACGCCTCAGGGATCTCATTTATACAACATTTGGTCTGCTTTCGTCCTTCCTATGCCAGTTCCATGCCTCACTGTCATACTTCAGGGTAGGTGCAAGAACTTCATTGTGGACTGCTGGCTTAGGAAAAGTAACGTTGGAAAATAAATACCTGACAGTAAATATCGCCCTGATAAAAGACGACCATTCAGAAACGTTACTTAAAATTGCTCCCTTATAATGATAAACATATTTTTTTGTAATTTATAATTAAAAAATAACTTGATAAACAATAGTTTTATTTTTTATAATTAATGTTGACCAGTTTTCGCTACAAGCGTAGCTACTTTAGGGCAGTATAATACTGTACTGTTATATTTTTAATTATAATGTCACATCACAAAGTATTCACATGGATTTTTTGTTTTTCTAAATATATTTAAAAATACACAAATATTTTTTTACAATTTATTAATATCGGATAAATAACATGTGCTTATAATGGTATTACACTTATTTAAGAAAATTATGCGTACTCGGTGCATAAACACATTTAAAAAAATGTGATTATAACGTATACATACCTGCATAAGTGGTTCAAAATAATTTATTTACACAAGCACCACTCACGAAATCGCGTATTTACCTTTGTAATGATATAAATGATTCATATAATAATACAATTTAACGGCAAATAAACAGATCTATTACATTATCAAGTGAAATAATGTCTACACAAAAATTAATTTACTATAGAATAAATAAAAAAAAATTATAAACATAATTTAGGATTTTAAATATTTTCATTTTACAACATGACGAGAAATAATGTATTGTAAAATGTAAATATTTAAAATCCTGAATTATGTTTATCAAAAAAACATTAGTTACTTAATAGTAAATTAATTTGTGTGCAGAAAATAATTTACTTGATTATTTAATATATTTATTAAAAAAAAAGCGATTTTCACGTTTGTTTATGTTTATGTAGGTAATTTATAACGAATTTAAATTTTTAGACAAAATGAGTAGATAACATAGACTTCCAAATTAATAGACTTGCCTTAACACGAAATCTAGGTATCATTTCAACAAGCAGGAAGCAAATCAAGGAACATATTTTTGGTACCACGAGGGTTCGAGAATGCTAAGGATAAACTACACCAGTCGTACTTTGACCACCGAAGAGCGCACATTCAAATAACTATACCCTGCGCAGAAAACATATATTATGTTAGCTATAGTAAGTAAGTATACTATTCAATACTTAGATCTATATATTTCGCACTCTTTCAATCGATTGTTACATATGGCATACTGGCTTGGGGAAGCGCTACAAACTCTGCAATCGACCCAATACAAAAAATTCAAAAGGCAATAATTAAAATCATCTTGCAAGTACCATTCTACACAAATTCAAGCGAAATTTTCAAAACATTAGACGTCATGTCAATAAGACAACTTTATGCCAAATCTGCACTACTAAATTTCCTCTAACAGAAACTACACATTCCAATGCCACCTCAAACAACAATAAAAACAAGGTCGACAACAAACAATACCCTGAAC
The DNA here is from genome assembly GCF_061612785.1 of Hesperophylax consimilis. NCBI lineage: Eukaryota > Metazoa > Arthropoda > Insecta > Trichoptera > Limnephilidae > Hesperophylax > Hesperophylax consimilis. The sequence goes on from NC_142859.1 coordinate 26,756,846, forward strand.
ATACCGATAACATACACCACACACGGACAAAGACACTTCCAGTATTACGCTACAAAACTTTTTAATTGTATGCCCACCACTCTGAAACTACTACTAATGGGAAATACATACAAAAACATTCACAAAAAACTGATCACAGCCTGGATCAAAAAACAAGATATCCATTTTATACAAAACATTATAACACCAAACCAAACATAATCATGGATGAATGTGTATGTATGTATGTATGCATGTGTTTACTTGTATGTGTGTATGCATGCATATATGTGTATTTATGTATGTATACATGGGTGTATGTATATGTGTGCATATAAATAGATATTTTTTCCTTTTTCTTTAAATAACAATGTACAATAACCATTTAAAAAATAATAATTTAAAATCCCAACTTACACTTATGTAAGAAAATTTAACCAATACACATAAATACATGTACCATTTAATCATAACCACGTAAACACCTCAGCACAGGTTCTCCCAGTGAGGTGTTCACGAAACATATAACATTACCCACCACAGTGTCACCTACTCAAACCTACCTCACACCCAGCATAAAACACCATATTAACAACAGTTCTAAATTTATGTATTATATACAAATGTAAATATTTAGTAGACACTGTAATGTATGTATAGAAATAAATAAATAAATAAAAGTAAGGCAAGTTTGCAACGCAGTCCATTGTGGGACTTTTCTGTGCAAGATCTTGATTTCAGTTTTTAAACAAACCGCCTGTCCTAGTGATGCTAAAATTGTTGAGGTGTGTAAATTACAACATGTTTTAAGAGTGTTCAAAATATTCAAATTTGGAAACAAGCACGAAATTTTCTTTACCCGATCTGGAATTTGCAGTAATTTTTTTTCGCAGCTAGCAATTTGCACGTAATTGTAAAAGAATACTAGTAATTCCAGATTTTAGAGGACCGAATGGTCATATTACAATGCGAGTGGCCTGTATACTGTCTTGTTAAGAAATCACAGATAAGGTGAGGGTCACGTCATCTCCCTTTGTAGTCTATTAATTTAAATATCAATGGTAGATAACTAATATTTTAGCTTGTTTTGTTATGAAAAGTGCCATTTCCAGAAACTTGGAAACTTGTATTATTTACAAGAACTGAAACTTTCATCCTAAATGTATCTCTAAATAATTCATTTATTTATTTCCAAATGAATTTATTAATTTTTTTAATTAATTAACTAATTAATTTATTTTCAAATTAATTAATAATATCTCTAATTGATTTATTTTCTAATTAATTAATTTTCTCAAAACTATTAAATATTGATTTGTCACGCTTGTCTTATTTATCAAGAACTGAAACTACCAACCCAAATATATCTCTAATTAATTTATTTGTTTATTTCCAAATTAATTTATGTAATTAATTAATTAAATAATTTATTTTAATGAATTAATTTCTCTAATTAGTTAATTTATTTTCTAATTAATTAATTTTCTCAAAACTTTTGAATATTGGTTTTTCACGCTTTGGTACAATAAATTACATATATTCATAGGTATCGTAAAGAATTTAGGCCCACCAAAAATCTTTAATGCTCTTTTAAATTGATTCTATAATGTTACTTTGAAAATGGTTGTTGCCAAAACCAGTTAGGAGAAGTTGAGACCAAAACAAGAAGAATTGATTAATGTGCTTCACCTATAAAACAATTATACGAACCCACGACATCGTTACACGCTACAAGTATGTAAAAACAATCAATTTCCACAGAAAACACAACACAGTCTTTCCTACGCTTCGTACGAGTAGGAACAAGTTGTTAACCCCACACCGCTTTCTCCCGATAATCCTTTGAGAACACAAGCTGCTCCATTATGGCATTAATGGCGTTAGCAACACTCTAATTACATTGTTCCTTTGACGACTACGTGAACTCTACGTTAGAGGCAGTGTTGGAATAGGGAACTGCAAATTTGGATGAAAGTGGACATCTTACGACGGGTTATTTCACATTATTTAAAGATTTCCTAAAATATCTACATTGATTTTCAAGTTCTGTGAAGGTTACAACTACTGGAAGAACTGTGGATAAAATAACATCAATTGAATAGAACCTTCACAGAACTTGAATTTCCACATTTAAATTTGATGAACTGTCCAAAATTTGTGTACTGGATTCGCATTAAACCGGCTTAGAAAAATGCTATCTCAGTTGTCTGTAGTCAAAGTACACTTTTCGCTTCGCCATGCATGTTGGAAAGCAATATTGCACTAGCGGCTTCCCTCAAGGTTCAAGACATAGGCACATCTTATCGCACTGCAATGGAGATTTCGACGTAACCCGAATGAACGGTCCACATAAAAGCAAATTATAAATACCATACTAAATGTTCTTTAGCATTTCACAATCCATTACAAAATATTTACTGCATCTAGATTAGAGGAATCTAGACTAACTGAGTCTAACATAGTGTATTTTGGTTTAATCTTTAATCCGTCCCTGTTAACAACTGAGTACTAGGGGTAACATCCTTGCTACAACGGGTCTACACTTCCCAACCGCAGAGGCCAACGATTCCCCACGGATTTACATTTCAAATGCATTTACAACGTTCCATTGATTAATTAGTCAAGTACTGATTATGTTATTTGGGTGGAGATTGCTTCCCTGAATTGGGGAACGCTGTTTAAAGCCAATGTTTGGAACTTGGAAGAGCTTTACAGCTTTAGCTTAGTACAAAAGTATGAGTTTGAGAAAAGAAAAATAATATCATTTGTAATTCCTTTTTGTATGGAAACTATAAACTTACTACCATCATGTGGTATTATTTGGAAGGATTAATTTTACTAAAATAATTCTTAGTTTTTATTTTAATGAGTCCGTTTTTCCTATTGGTAAAAACAAACTAACTATCACGCCGTTTCTCCGCAAGGGCAAACAACTTGGTCTTGGCACACACTCCTTGCCTCATTCACATTAAAACATCGTCTTATACATACTCTTTTATTATTCTGACTCTTGAAATGGCCTGACTTAAGTATCTGATTCACTTGGTCATGCCATGTCTACCACGGGCGTCCTCGACTTCTGCTACCATTCCTTTTGGTAACTCTCAATAATTACTGAATCATATTGTTTGAAGGATGTTTGCTGGACACCAGGGGCATATAACTCCGGTCTGGCTTTGAAAAACATTTGAAAACGACACGATCTGGGGGACATGATAAACGACACGATCTGGGGGACATGAAAACGACAAGATCTGGGAGACATGAAAAACGTACCAAATATCATATCTACCCCTTTTTATGCATGATAAGATGTTTAGATTTATTTATTTTGTAACTAGATATCGAACAGTCAAATAATATTATGTTCGACCTCTTAATAATTGTAAACGGTTTCCTACGATCTAGGTACAAGCAAACATTAATTGATAATATACCTCGTTATTTTTATTATTAATTATTAGATACTAAATTACTGTCAAACTTGTTGTGAGCGCATCAGCAGAATGCTGCCTGCTCATTACATAATAAAAATAATAATAATAAAAAATACAATTAAGGAATAATGATTTTTTGACTGTCCAACTGGGAAGGTTTCCAGTTTCGGGACAAACAAATTGATAGTTTTAGTTCTTATGAAGTATATAATATAACATTAAATTCATAATATGATGGATGTTTGTCATGTTTACCACATACGAGATAAGTTAGGTAAGCAATTAAATTTTTTTCATTGTTGTGGATGTGGAATAATATTTGTCTGTGAATTATTATTTAACTGATTAAAGATGTGTTTATAGTAGATATTATGTGAGTTTGTGAAGAGGGGTGGGAATTTTAGGTCTAGAGGTCAAAAATATTAAATAATTATATGAATATACTAAACATATGTGGTTTATCTGTAAATTATGGTAATCATGATATTTGCAAAATCAGGACTCTCTGTAGTCTATTCTAAAGGAAGAATTATCAAATGTCACAAATACCTATAATAATTTAAAGTAAAATATACCTTATTAATTTATCTTAATATAATTTCACTGTTTTGCCTGTCTCACTGGGAAAAATGTATGTGTCGAGACAGGCGTAAGAAGTACCTACAAGTCATTATTGAGAGTTTTGCAATCCAAATAATCTGGACCCAGATGTCGAGAGTTAAATTACCGCTACTGAAATATAAATGAAATTTATTGTTCTTTGTAGAAACCAATTAAAATACCGTACCGGCGAATGAGCTTAATTCCAATGTGGAATATACTCTCAGTCGGAGACGATGCATGTGCGTGTATATAAAGTGAAATATAAAGTGCAAATAATATGAAATATAAACACGTGCGTGATGTTAAGGTAAAGTGATTAGTTCTGGTAATGAATCCGAATATTAAACAATACAACCTTCTCTTTCCAAACTAATCTTTATCCACTTCACAAAATTGTTTAAAATGGAAATACCATTGACCTACTGGCTCGGCAGTTTGAAATTTAGTGTGATTGTAACGAAAAGCTATTAGAAGTGTACCCACGTTATTTTTCAGTGATTTTAAACATAAATGTAATTAACTGTCTAATGTTCGGGCCATTGATAACCACGGTTAGGTAGAAATAAAGACGTATTATCATGATTCATTCATATGTTTTATCATACTTTTATCTTGTACCGACTTTTGACCAGTGGAGGTTCGTGACTTTTGGGTGTACTAGAGTGCTAATATTATAAAAAATGGCTTTTCTGATTTTGTAGTTGAAAAAGATTTTATAATTTTTTTTCTAAAAATCGATATATTGTGTGAAGATTTTCAGGTAATTTTAGTTAATTTCCTGAAAATCTTCATATGAAAAATCGATTTTAAGAAAAAAAAATCGTTTTCAGCTACAACAACATCAATAATACCATTTTTTGTACTATTAGCACTCTAGTAACCCAAAAGTCACGAGTCGTCATTGCTTTTGCATCATGCTCTTAATCGTGACATGACTTTCTCGGGCATTCCTTTTTTTTTATGAAATCGCTCAATAGTTCCAACTGCTCCCAACCGTCTGAAGCCAGTGAGACTATAGCATCCCTAATTGGGGTATGTTGTGAGACTGAGGGTAAGGTGAGGAGGAAAAGGATGGTAGCGGAGTACCTGGCTCTTCTGATTTGGTCACCAAAGCCATTTCTAGCAACGTTTAAATTCTTAAATGGTGTTCTTACACCAGAGTGATACTGAGAGTATCTTCCGCTCTAGAACGTGCCGCAAATATATAACATAATATTTTAAATTAATAAATCGTGAAGTATCACAAATTGATCCAATAAAATTTACTGCTTTGCTCACGCCGGGATTTGAACCCGTGACCAGTTGAGAGCCTTAAATGTTTTTCAAATCTCTTTTGCAAATATGAACACATGTATCACGTAAACAAAACTAAGTTACAAATCATCCTGCTTATATTCTAAATAAAAAACATAACGTATTCGTTTGCCAACATTTAACAAAAGAGTGAAGCTTTACTTTCCAGAGCCTGATTTTCCGCTTCTAATTGAGCGTCCACTCGTTTGGAGGCTTTACGCCGGAAATCCTGTGTTGAATGTTTCGTTCACATTAACAATTATTTCCTTGAGTGAACCCTTAATTTGGGATCTTATTGTGTTTCTAACTAAATGTTTAAGGCAATGCTTAGATTACGGTAAAAAATTAGGATTTTATAAATTTTATCAAAACTAAAGAAACGTTTTATAATTTTTTAGTATGATAGCCACTATTGAACTAATATACACTTTCAAGCGTCGTATTTAAAAAAAATATATATTTATTAATTTTATTTTGGCCATTTGTATCTCGAAGTTAACTAATGTGAAAACTGTATTTACCTCTTTTCCTTACAGTTTTGAATTGCTTTTTTAAAGGATGAAAATTATAATTACTTAAATTTGCAGCCACCTCTGGGATGGAGCCCCAAAATATTAGATAAACCTACATGATTCTGTGCAAAGGTGGGCGATCCGTCTGATTGACAATCCATTGTCAAATTGGGTATGGTGAGTCTGTTCTACAGATATTTAGAGCTTTATATTCTAGAGCTAGATGCATTAATATCGGTGTACCGATGCGCCTTCGTTAACCCTGACGTATACGAGCGGAACACCCGTTCACAGTTGATGTTGGGTTCATGAGAACGGGTCGCTTTTTCGACTAGTTTTTGTTTACGAAGGCTCGTATATGGAACGAGCTACCGCTATCTGTTTTTCCTCCGTCATATAATCCGTGCCTCTTTGAGATCCGCATTGATAAATCCCTTCCTATAGCCCCTACCTCAACCCGCCTCACAAAGCTGCCCAACCGGGTGGTGACATAGCTCCCGTGCCTCTACACCCTACAGACAGGGGCGCTCTTGTGAGTTGTCACTAAATCAATGTGGCAAAATAATGTAGCAGAATATTGAGTCAACAATACCCTGGATGGGAACATTAAATTTTGAACCAATAAAAACTATTAAGACACAAACACGCGTCCTATGGTTCCGTAGTCAAACAGCTCACAGTCAAGTCACACAGATCTACAGTAACTATTATTTACTCAACAAACTAATCCAAAAGTCGTAGGTAATTACTTTTATTTAGTCGTAAATCTAACTCTGGCTCCAACATGTTGTCAACAAAGCTAGGAATACGAACCACGCATAAAACACCGATACAACTAACAAAACTCCCGATAAAGTATCGATGGCAAACAGCTCAAGTTGCCATCTTTCACTGAACAAACATATTTCACATAGTTTACCCAGCACAACAGTACCGGGGCGGCGCCTGTTCAAGTGAAGATGGTTCTATTCCGGCCCCTCGTTGAGATGTTTCCGTTGTTTTGACTGTACTTAGCACAATTCTGGATATGTTTTCTCAACCCTTCAACGAACAGAAACGCGCGGTAATATTTTATTTTTTTATTAAATTAAGTCTTTACAATCGACATATATGGAATGCGCTGCACACATTGAAACTTTTTCACTAGTACCTACTTTTTTAAGGACGAGTTGTTTCGGAGAATTTGAACAATTCTTCAAATCTAAAAGTTAATTTTCATGTTTTGTGAAAGATTTTTCAAGTTCTGTTATTATTTCAGTTCTGTAAAGCAACTATCCTATAATGATATGAAAACAGAACTTGAATAGGACTTTCACAAAACCCGTAAATGAACGTTGAAATTTGATGAATTATTCAAATTCTCCGAAACAACTCGTACTTAGTATTATTATTAATGCACGTTGTCGGTTAATCGTTTTTAAATGACTTTTTATTCATTCTATGTGCAATTATATATTATAATAAATATTATTCAAAATCATCGTGTTTATCCATATTAATATATTTATTTATTACATCTCACTGTAAATAACCCACATTTTTTTTCACATAAAAATCAACCTCACTAGGACTAAGCCTGTATCGAGGTTAAAAATTTACATTTGAGTGAAGCAAAGATAATAGTAATCACAAACATAATAGTAATCACAAACATAAAGTAATTCTACATAAAAACACAAAATATTTCAAAATTAAAGAAAAAAAAGTATTAGATGTGTTACCAGATGGGTAATTTGACAGTATATCGTAACAATATTTGAACCATAACTAATCATTAATCATTATTCAAAAGAAGAAGCAAAGTAGATAATAAAGACAGATAGGGTGATATACAGTTTTTAGCAAATGGGACTTATACAAAATCTTATTATTTAAGAAAGGACAAGGATGAAAAAATATTAAGATGCCCTTCACATCTCCAACTCGACTAAAAAAACGTGATTTCCGATTGAATAATGTTAAACATTAAATTATTTAGTTCTCGTTTAAAAGTGTCGGTTGTTTGAGGGTTAAGCTCCGACATGCGCGAGTAACACAGTGTTAAGCGGGCAAAGCGGAAGTGGGGAGGTTCTGTTACCGGAAGTGGAACCGGAGGCTGTTGATACAGGCACAGATTGGCGAGCAAGTCTAGCGAGAAGAATCGGGGAAGAGGAGAGATAGCGCCACCAATACAGAGATGTATAGGGTGTACAGACTTTTACCAGCGATTCATATGCTTATTTGGAGTAAAAAAGGTAGATGTCATTTGTTTCAAAGATGACAAATTTTCTTTCACATTTTTTTTACTTGTAGAATTTAATGTTAACAACATGGTTGGAAAAGTCTCTATTATTTAAAGAAAGACAAACATTCCTGGGTTATTAATATCCTGACCAAAGATATTAGAAGAACGAGATGTGCTATGAGCAGTTCATACTGTGTGGAATTGTTTTTCCCAGTGTCGCCGGTTTTTTTCACCAATACTACTGCACACCTTCGCTTACGCTAAGGCATCCGCACTAATACATAGAACAGATTTCTGTGCGTACACGTCCCGAAAGTATTCAAAGTACCCTAATTAGGTAGTACTCCGGCTACGGTCCGGCGGCCAACATAGCATATCTCGTTCTTCTAATATCTTTGATCCTGACAGTACTTAAAAACTGAAGACTACCATTTTATTAATGTAATTACCGCACAAGAGTCTCAACTGCTCCCAACCGTTTGGAGCCAGTGAGACTATGGCATTGCCGATTGTAGTATGTTATGAGGCTGAAAGTAGAAAGGAGGAAAAGGAGATGAGGAAGAGGAAGGTGAGGAAGTAACTAGCTAATCAGATCTGGTCACCAAACACAGCAAAAGCTTTTCAAATAAAGTTTGAATTCTGAATGGTGGTCTTACACCTGGACGATGCTGAAAGTTTCTTACATTCTGGAACGTTCCGTAAATATACTATATACCTTTATATTTTTAATTAAAAAATACCCACTACCATCGGATTTCTAGTCAAGAGTTTACCTCAATAAATGGAAAATAATGCTTATCCAATGATACAGGACTTAGATGGCAGATGAATTGAACCCACGATGTCTGTGGAAAGATCTCGACGCATTGTCCACTCAGCTACTAACCGGTGAGTGAGAGACAGAGCCCTTCCTTCAATAAGCACTTCAAATTTTTGCAATTATCATTTTTTATAGTGATCCTGTTGCTTTATTTTTTGCATTATTTCCGTCAAGAAGGGACACTGCCAAAAAATACTAGTGCCACAATCATATTACACTAGCCAGAATACGGCCATAAGTATAGGATAGGGTCACTATTAGACTATGCATCATTAGGCTGGGGTGGATGCGCAAAAATGGTTTTAGACCACTTAGCAAAGGCCCAAAAATCCTTACTAAGGGTAATCATGAAAAAACCTTTTAGGTACCACAGCGATTCACTATTTGAAGAGTTACGAGTTCTAGATGTCAGACAATTATGCATGAGGAAAATAATTTTGTACACTCATAAAAAACGTCATCTCTACCCATCTATCGACCACTCTCACGACACCCGACACTCACAGAGGAATCCAACCGCACCACCCACAACCAAAACTTCACTCGCTCAAAGACATTTTTCATTCCTAGGCCCAAAACTTTACAACTTTATACCTGATGCTTGGAAAAAGGAAAGCATAGATGCTCTTCGTAAATCGATCACTGTCTGGCTTCACCAAATAGGGAGAAAAGAGTGTGAACTCACACTTTTCCAAAAATAAAACAAACGAAATTTCAAACACATTAAGAAAATAAGAAAATAAACAAAAATAAACAAACCAAACAACAAGTTAACATCAGTTAACTTTATAACTTTTTGCTTTTAATCTTTTATAATAATATTTTTTTATGTATCATTATTTTTTAGATATATATATATATATATTTTTTTTTGGTTATGTATATATTATATTACTTTTCTTTTTTTCCTTTTTTGTTTTTGTTACTACAAAATATGTATGCGTGCATGAATACTAACTCAATTTTGACTGTCCTAAAACGGGAATTCCTCCTAGTTGGGCAGTCAAAGTATTTTTTATGTATATGTACATGTGTCATTGTATCATCAGCTGTACTAAATAAATAAATAAATAAATAAGTAAGGAACAGCGTAAAAGGCAGGCAATTACTCGGCTGACTGGAAATGTATCGTTATAAATAATTATCTTACAGCAACGTGACATGAAGCAATAATATTTCAAAAGAACCCAGGAGTCTGTCGGGTATGTCGTGTTACACCCTTTAGAATACTCTGGTGAACCTTCTTCTGTACTCCGCTAGCTGCGAGTTGATATCGCTCTCGATCATTTGAATATTTTGAATGGGATAGCGGAAACTTTGTGATGGATTGAGAATCGTAGAACAGGAATGATTGATGATAGGAAAATGAAGTAGTCTTGTTGGATGTGTGGTTTATCTGTTGGTCTACAAAGTCTTTTTCGTATATCATAAGAAACTTGGGCGGGAGTCGAAGCTACAAGTGTTGAATCCAATGGAATATTTTATCAAACCTCATCTTCGATGTTTTACAAAATTCTTGAACTGTAGCCGTTTATGAATTTTTTTAAGGTTCCCAACAGGTTTCTTAGCCCTATTATAATAAAAAAAGTACAATGATGTTTTGACACTCTGTATTTCTGCAACTTCCTTACATTTCCTTCATCTATTGGTGCTTTTTATTCCCAAGAGCTATATGTCAGTATCTCTTGAGGTGGCAGCATTCTGTTAGTAGTCCTCCTAGCATAATATAGTAAAATTAATAGTAGTTGCCTGGAAAATTTGAGATTTTACCGTAAGATTAGAAAGAAAATAAGATGTTTTTAGAAAATGTCACAGGCAACCTACCACATTTTTATTTTTTATATTAACTCCACACAGGAGGCCCTAAAAAAAATAATTTCCTTCAGGGCCTATGTCATCTTTGGGGATGCTGTGTGGAGGGTATTTTTGTGGAGAGGAAGGAGTGAACATGGGTCTTGAAGAGTCCCATGTTGTAGGAGGGAGGAAACACAGAGGCCGGCAGTTCGTTCCACAGCCGAGCTGTTGAACTTAAGAACGAATCGTAGAAGCGACCCGTTCTCATGTGGCAAATTTTTCGACTACCATAATACGGGCGTGTGTCTAGTGTGGTAGTCGAAAAGCATGTAAAAACTGTACACATTAATATTTCATGAATAAAGAAAAAAAAAAAAAAAAAAAAAAAAAAAAAAAAAAAAAAAAAAAAAATGTCAACCGTGTACCGTGTACCAACCGTGTTGGGCGCGCGTTTGGCGTGTATGCCGACTACGCACCGGTGCCGAAGGGATCATTGACGCTAGTTTCTCAGAGCATCTTCCATTGTAATACCGATAGAACAAGTACAGCATACCTACCTGAAGCCTGTGCTCTAAAGATTGCAGTCCGTTTGTTAAGATTGGGGAATCTATCAAACGGACCGCCCGTTTCTGCACAGAGTCAAGGGTTTTTTTCAGGTATTTTGGGGCTCCGGACCAGAGATGGCTACTATACTATATATCCAGGTCTTCTATTTTCGAAGAACGGCCTCGTTATTACGGAGAATTTCGCACAGGTTTTGAATTGAGCGTATTAATTTGAGCCCTTGCATTTGCTGGACTAATTATTTTGTAACAATCGAATGAATTTCAAGAACTGTACTACATGACCTGGACAGGCCATCGCATATGGTATCAAGGTCAAGGTGGGTCATTGATTCGGATACCAACTACCCGCTCAGTGGTCAAATATACACCAGGAAACTTCCAGATGCTGATCGTGAAGCGAATCAAGTTGCACGAGTACTGTTGGATTTAGTTGACAAGTAATGTTATAGGGGCCAAACAGTATACCGACACATTCATATACACTATTTGCACTTAATATAAAACTAGTTCGATAGCCCTCACCATCTATATGGGCTGGCCAGGACACGTTACCCATCCAAAGGGGTAAAAGTACATTGCCCATCGGAGGGGTTAAGTAAATCTACTTAAGTCAGTGAGTTTAATGGATTATTTTTCTTTCCTTTACGTTTTCTTTAAGCCGCAAAACGATCCCGTTTTGGATAGATCTTAATCCCATTGGCTTCTGGCTTCACACGGAGAAAAATGAGTAAGCCGATTTATTTAAATCCGGTTAAAAACGGGAATGCAGGCCATTTTCTATTAAACTTTTAGTAAATTCCTAATATATCGGAGCACGTGTTCATTTAAAATATTAAAATTTGTATGAACACACGTTCCAAAGGTTCCATGCTAACTCAACACAGTGAATATTCAACACACCTTTAAAAAGTGATATAAAGTCATTAAAAACGATGAAATTTTTTTTTAACCTAACGTAACCTAACCTAACCTACTAAACCCAGTTAATAAAGTTTTTGTTTCATCACTTTCCATGACTTAATACTTTATGTAACTTTTTAAATTATCTATTTTATGATTTATCCGGTCACCGTTCCAAAATCCCGATAGCACATTCATGTATATATTCAGTTCATTCAGGAATTATAGTGATTTATTTTTGGGGTATTTCGCCGTATAGCGCTACCTTCTCCTTTAGCCATCGTTTCGGACAGCATTACAAATCTCTAACCATATCAGTTTATTAGGAAACGGTCTGCAAAACCTAATATTTAACCGGATTACGAATTATATAAAAGGTTCTTAATAAATTAGCAATATTTTAAACAGTAATTCTTCTCGTTGAACTATCGTAATTTTTGTTCATGGTGCACATAAAACAAATACGTGTAATAGTGAATTATTTCTTAAAACATGGATTTTTTTAATTTTCCGTCAGTTTTTATTGTTTATTTTTAATGGATGTTTCACGACATACAGGCTTTTTCTACAGTTATGGTATCTAAAGAATGTTACACGATAAATCACGTTATTTGTTTTTGATAAAGGATTCGACAGATTGTGAAATGTGTTCAATTATCTGTGTAGTTTGAACAGTATATTTACAGAGGAAAGTGAAATGAGAGAAAAGCAGGATCCTCGAAGTTATTGTGTTACGACTGTCCATTTAAATATCCTTACTAGGAATGTTGTCGATCTGAATAAAGGAAACTATTTGATGTGTCCTTTGGATAAGGGGACAAAGTTGTTTCAATTACTAAAATAACAGACAAGTACCAATGCGATAACATATATGTGAGTTTGTATTATTTTTTAAATTTTTATGTGAATTCCGCACAAGAGTTTTAACTGCTCCCAACCGTCTGCAGCCAGTGAAACTATGGCAGTTCTAATTCGGGTATGTCGTGAGGCTGAAGATTACGGGGTAAGGAAGGAGATGGGGAAGAGGAAGTTGGGGGAGGATTGATATTGAAGAGATTGTGGAATAACACAAATTAATCAAAAAAAGCTTACTTGCGCCCGCCGGGTTTGAAACAGTGACCTCCGGCTTGCTAGTCTAGAGCCTTGCCTCTCGACTATATATGATGTATATTTCTAAAAGTATATCAAATGTAGAAATAAGTTTCAATGATAACTTTTTGTTCATACAAAAAATTATTTCAAACATTATCTTTAGACCTTGATACTAACGTATTAAGTATCTAGACTGTACTATACTACCTCTAACTGTGATAATTTTTTTTCCTCCGTTAAATTTTACCTAGTGATGTAATAAAAAAATAATATTTTGTTGAATTCATGGCAGAATAATCAAAGCTCAAAAATTCAAACTAGCATTATTTGATGAGAGTCCCAAACTAACCAATGAATGGCAAATGTCATTGACAATACGAAATATAATAAACAGTCATTTCAGTATTGATTTCACATTGCGTGAATATACCGCCCTCTCGCAGCAAATTTGATATATTTTTGCACCATACTTTATGTGTGAAATTTTATACCCGGCCATACGACTTGATTTATAGATACGGCGTATTTTATCGATTTTTTCCCTTTGTTTTACGATGTTTTTATGATTAATGTTTTTATTGGTAGAATTTTCCGATAGAGTGTTAAACGGAAAACGATAGAGAAAAATACGAATGTACTACAAGTTGGAACTGAAAAAAAGCCTTTTGGTGTTGTAGCTAAAGCGTTAAATATTTTTTTAATATTTATGTTTGTTTTATTTGACTCCCGTCAGTCACTGAAGCCAATGTCACTGAAGCCAGTGTCGCTGAAGCCAGTGTCGCTGAAGCCAGTGTCGCTGAAGCCAGTGCCACTGAAGCTAGTGTCAATGAAGCCAGTGTCAGTGAAGTCAGTGTCTCCGATGTAAGTGTCACTGGAGCCAGTGCCACTGAAGCCAGTGTCAATGAAGCCAGTGTCACTGAAGACAGTGTCTCCGATGTCAGTGTCGCTGAAGCCAATGTCACTGAAGCCAGTGTCGCTGAAGCCAGTGTCGCTAAAGTCAGTGTTGCTGAAGCCAGTATCACTGAAGCCAGTGCCACTGAAGCCAGTGTCAATGAAGCCAGTGTCAGTGAAGTCAGTGTCTCCAATGTAAGTGTCACTGAAGCCAGTGCCACTGAAGCCAGTGTCAATGAAGCCAGTGTCACTGAAGTCAGTGTCTCCGATGTCAGTGTCACTGAAGCCAGTGTCACTGAAGCCAGTGCCACTAAAGCCATTGTCACTGAAGCCATTATCAATGAAGCCAGTGTCACTGAAGCCAGTGTCTCTATTTTTAGGAACGTTACTAAACTGAATGAAATAGGAGCTAAAGGGAAAGACGTCAGGAAGAACCCTTCTTTTCAGATTTGGTCAACAAATTTGATTTGATTATGATTTTTCACCGGGGAAAGACTTACATAGCCTATCACTCTGGATTTTAAGGTTTTTAATAGACTACCTAGTCTCTAAAGAAATTCAGTAAATAATGTCCAATTTATATTAAAAAATGTTTGCAATATTTTCGGACGGAAAAGTCCGATATTTGTATAAAAATCACGGGATATGAAATTTTTGTATTTACATAAATAAAAAAAAACCACGACGAAGAAAGAAATGATGCTTATTATTTACATCACCATAATGAATTGAAATTGAAAGAATGATATGAAATTTAAAAATTTTTAATGTTACCTACATCCGAAATTGTATTCATAAATTAAAGTAATATCGCGAAGGTAACTATAAATGATTTAAAGTTCTTTCTAGTTTTGCCATTTACCCTTAAAGTCAAATAATGTGCCATTTTATTAAAAAGCTTAAGTAACGTTACTAAAATAGTGATTTTGCAACCGATTTAAAGTGCAGAAAAGACAATTGCATCACAAGGTATAGATTTATATTTTTCAAGACAATCTACTTCTTTTGATGTCCTCCCAATTTAAAGTTGACATCATGAATACCTACATCCCATAGGCTGCAGTTTTTAACAAATAGCGGAACTGCACTCGCAGTTATCGATTTAAAATGAAATTGTTATGTAATTGACATTAGAAATATTTAAATATTAGATAATAATTATTATTATTTAAAAAAATAATAAAAATAATTGTCTTTATCCCAGTAACTAATTATGTTTTAATGAGATAAAAAGAATTTGGCATTCTCAGACTATAAAAATATTACCATTCGTTATTTCGGCTGCTGGCATTATACCTAATTCTCTCATTAAAAATTTAGGCGTATTGATCTATCAAAAAATTTATATATAAATATGCAAAAATCAGTCATATTAAATACATGTAGGATTACGAAAGATTTTTTAAATATTTATGTTGAGGGATCAGTAGGATTTATAGGCCCTGTTAGAAGTTCTACCGAGCTGAACCCTCTGATATGAAAATATCTGGAGTCGGTGAATTATTTTCCCATTTGATCTCTGGTGAGTTGACGGGTTGTTCTTGTATTGCTTTGTATTTGTTTTGCTTATATAATGCACTTGCATAATGTTGATTGACTAGATGATCATTTGTGGAAAGTGTGTGGAGGGGTTTAGTTTTTCCTATAAGGAAGATTTAACCCGGACATAAAATCGGAAGGATGTATAAAATATATTATAGCTACTACTAGTACATTTTACTTACAACATATTTTTTTCCTACTTCTCTTGATTCTATTTGTATATCTACAATAACATACATAATGTACACTCCTCTTCCAACCACAAGTGAATGCTTCTCTGGAAGAGTAGTATTAAATATTGTCATTACAAATTGTAAACCTTATTACTTACATGTACTTTTTCTTTTAATAAATAAATTTAAAAAAATTATTGATATGGAGCCCAGATCGCATTACAATACTAAAAAACATATAGAAAATCAAAGATTTTGAAATCTAAGGAATTGACGGTTTGGGAGAGAATATAAGATAGAGTAAGAGAACCAAAGAATAATATAATGTGATCTAATGTTTGCATTTCGAAACCGTAAAGAGTATAATCGACGGAGTCAAGTAGGTGCTTTAGTTTCAAAGGTGAGAAGGAACGAAGCCACGTCCAATTTTCTTTTCAATAAAAGCATCGTAAGTAAAAGTTTACTATGCAGTGTGACAGGTAATATCTACGTAAAATTGTTCAGTTTACCTCTAAGTGCCTTGCAACGTTTAATGTTTATAATATCCGTTTAACATGCATGCCGCAGTAAAAATAATTCTTTAGATATTATTATTTATGAACACTCACATCAAACAGAAAATTAATGTAGGTATTTCGAGTTGACTGTATTTTGCTTAACTGCAAGCTTCAATGATACATAGACGGTCGGTAAAATAAATAATTCTGCTGACACTTCTGCTGGAGGGGCGAACCTATACACTAGAGACATCGCTTGGATAGCTCTATAAACTTGATGAGCGACTAGAACCACATCCATCTATGTTGCATAGCTTGAACTATCTCATATATTAAATACAAAATTATATTCGGATCTCTTTTTGTTATATCCATTATGTTTACGCATTGAATTATTTTTAAAAGCATCTATTAGAATTTCAATTTTGTTTTCTTGATTGAATTAAGGAATGGGTGAATGAATGAAGTGAAAACTTGTAAGTGGAAATTATCCCACAAGACGACATTAGATCAAACTGAAAATTGGCAGATAGACTCACTCAAATGCACTCAAAATGCATTCTATCAACTTTTGGTGGCAGTTACGTACAGACACGAGTCCATCTGTTATTTTTTCTTGTAAGTCATCTGTCCTAGGCGAACAGAATGTTATTCTACAGTATACTAAATTATATCTAATCTTAACCTATTGAATTTTGAAACCTTACAAAATTAAATAATAATTGGATAACTTGTATAGCCGTTTTTGTGAAAAATCACTTAGAGGGAGGTAAAATTAATTTCCGATTATTATTTACTATTGAACTTCTATCATACATACAGTGCTATTCCACAAGTTTAATTATAAAACAAATGCAGCGTCTAATTCGCCAATTAACCGAGCTTTTCATACTTTAAATAATATTTTCTTAACTCTAACATTGACATTTTTTCGGATTCACTGCCCAAATTCAAATGTGGCATCATGTCAATAATTTAAACTGTTTAATGCGCATACATACACACACACACAAACACTCTCACACATACATTACACACACACACCTATATACAACACACGTCACCTGGTAATTAAGGAATAAACATAGGTACCACTTAGCAGACATTACAAGGAAACATATCATAGGTACCTACAGGTATATTGTTTCATTTCTGTAAATCATGTACTGTATGTTTCTATAATATTAAAAACAAAACAAAAAATACCCAATTTCTCTATGGGAGGGAATGTAACTTAATTCTCTTTAAAAAAATTCCTTCTTACTTCATTAATATGCATACATACAATAATGCATAGGTAACAACTACGTTGTTATCCCGGCTTATGATTCTGCTCAAGTATTTTATTAACATGATCGTGCCAAGTATTCTTGAGGCAACCCGTATTACTTCTTATATCCCGTTATTTATGCTCGCGACCCTCCTTTCTCCGACTGTTCTACATATCTGAAAAATCTATTTTTCCATTTCATAAACTTGCTCATTTTATCAACATATTCTGCACTCTTTGTAAATACACCTATTTGGATTTCACTTTCGCTTTCGTGATTGAATGCAAATCTTGGAACTGGAAACTAATCCATCTGCCCCACAACTACCAACTTTGTCTTGGCACACACTCCTTGTTTCATTCTCATTCTGACATCGTTACACACATTCTCTTCTGTTATTCTGTCTTTTGATAAGGCTTTGACTCAAGTATTTACTTCACTTGATTGTGCCATGCCTTCCTCAGGGGTCCCCGACTTTTTCAATCATTCACATATGTGTCATATATTCGTATTTTTCTCCCTACTCTCCCCTCTTCGTTCATTCGTTCTTCATGCCGAAACCTTGTAAGTCCTTTTCCTTATATTATTAACTAATGCTTTTGGGCTCTTTGTGTTTTGTCAGCAGGTAGAGAGGTTCTGGGCTACTCGCAAGTTGCAATACAAAACGCTTTTGTACACTTTGTACCTAACAATTTATAATCCTGACGAAAGTTTTACCGACACAAAGTGAGTTTTTTTTTAAAATGTGAATACTGCTCCCAACCGTCTGAAGCCAGTAAGACCACAGCATCCCTAATTGGGGTATGTTATGAGGTTGAAGTTAGTAGAAAGGGGAAGGAGATGGATGGGATAGAGAAAGCTAGATGCTAGAAAGCTAGAGAGGGTAGATGGGGTAGCTATTCAGATCTGGTCCACAAAAACAGCTAAAGCCATTTCAAGTCTGAATGGCGGTCTTACACCATATTGAAACTGTGGATATATTCCACTCTGAAACATGCTGCAAAAATGATATTTTGAAATACCACAAATTCATCAATTAAAATTTACTTGCGCACGCCGGGATTTGAACCCGCGACATTCCAATTGTTAGTCGAGAGCCCTACGCTTCGACCACGAAGGGGTGTTGTTCTGAAGGAACTATTTTTTATAATATCTCACTTCTTTCGTTTATTAAAATGGAAAAGGGTGATTTTCTGAAACCAATCGTTAACACGAGCAGTACCTCGCATTCATGTCGGTAATACAGTAAGTTAATTAATACATAGGTATAGTGGAAATCGGTATCTTGGTTAAGCTGCTATTGGTTTGCGTCTGTGCTAAATATCGATCATACCTAAGCTAAGATTCTGTACCTGAAATAATATTTAATATTAATTATTATTGTTCCTGATCACAACCTTAAATCAAAGATATAATCAATTTGTGATCATCCTGTGAGTACAAACCCGAGCTGATTGATTGCCCCTGTGATAGGAGCCCAACGGTCCATCAATTGCAATATAATTTCTATCATCTGACTACTATTGCACAGAGCACTTAAAATCTCACATTATCGTAATTATAATAGCGGACACGTAATATTGATATAATATATAATGTATTGGCATTTAGCATTGGCCCACATGCATACTCTACCTATTACAGTAGACACTCGATTTAGTAGACACGGGTAAGATTTAACCGGGAAGCGGTTTATCAGTAGTTCATATCTGCTGACCCTTTACAATTTAGGAGGAGGGTACGGGTACCACCGCCTCGGGAATCATTTATTGGATAACCAACACCCCAGTCATAGATCACCCCCAAATGGTTCGCTACGTTTAGTGACTTAGCAGAAGTTCCCGGGTTTATGGGGTGAGGTTGAGATTGGTGATAAACTAGTTGAAGGAGATCTTTTGACCTCTCCAGCCGGACCAGATTGCTACCCACCCCTCATACCATTTTCCTTCCCAGAACTTTGTGTCCTTCCTTTCCCTAAAAAGACCATCCACACAGCATTCCCAAATATGACATAGCCCTGAGGTTTTTTTTTCTCAGGCCTACTTGTGTGGAACTTATGTAAAAAAGAATCGTAAGGGCGCCCCACTGTTGAATTGAGAGTTCGCATTTCTGATTTTGAGTCCCAAAATACTTGGAAAACCAGTATGGATCTTCGAGACACATGTTCAATCCTTCGTCTTCTCAAAAAGATCCTCATGTAGTCAAAGTAAATCAGTCCGTTTAAAAATATATGTCTTTATTAAAAGCTTAAGGGCTCATACACCCCTGCGCGCACTGAACCGAGTAAATTAAAAAAATATTTAATAAAGGTTTTATATTGGAAATTTTTTTAGTGTTGATTTCACTTTTTAATTCATTTTTCAACTAAAAGAATGTCTTATCTTTTAATGTTAACATAATTGTTAAGCGTATTTATGGATAACTGATGAAAACCATTGTAAGTATCATTACTTTACCAAAAATTATCCAATCTACAAAAATAAAAAAATAAATGAATATAAATAATGAACATTTTTTTTATAAATTTCTATAACCAATATTTTTTTATATTGCAAACAATAGTTTGAAAAACTCTTATTTGTTTATTGAAAAAAAATTACAAGAATCTCTTTTATTTAGATTTTATTGGATAAATTACGGAAATTAACGAAAATATACTCGAACTTTCTGACTGACAGCGTCTTTAAATACAATGGTCAATAATATGCTAGAGGCCTGTGGTCAAAAATCATTTAAATATATATGGAAATCCATTTCATCTACTTTTTTTCACAATATCTCCCGATCAATAGAGGGCGTACTGTAGTAGACTGTCTCTGATATTTGAATTGATAATCGTAATTATTAATTATAACCCTGAGTTTGGATTGTTTGAATAACTGATGTTCATTATGATTACAGATTGATTTATTATTTGTAAGCAGGCTAAAACTCAATCAGTTTAATGATATTTTGTTGTTGATTGGATTTTGGTTTAAAGCGAATGCAACTATTCAAGTTTTCTATTTAATTGTAGCTGTTTTAATTATGTGGGGTTTTATCAAGAATCAAAATAACAGGAAAGTGCCTCTGCTTGTAGATATGAATGTTAATCAAGCCAGGAGTTTGTGCCAAGATTGAGTTATAGGACGGTCAGTCCTCTCTGTCTACAACTGTGGGAAAATGGCGATTGAATGGTTACCTAAAGAGGGTTTCCCCTTGGGGTAAAAATTAACTTAGTCGAATTTAACGTTTCAAAGTCTCTAATCGTGTCTATAAAGAGAGAAATGACAATCTAGTCTCCTTAAAACGCAAAAATCTTCCCAACATGCCTTCCATTGAACAATGGAAAGGCTTCGGGTTCAATATAATAACGCCTACCGATTGATGTTCGGACTCCCAAGGCACTGCAGTGCCTCCTCGATGTTAACAGAAGGGCGAGTTCCAGGATTTACAGCTCTGTTAAGAACCAGGATTGCAGGACTGAGGGAAAGGATAAACCATTCCAGAAACACTATTATCATAGAATCCCGTCTGATTTCAGGATCGAGCATTGAAGACCATTGGAGAAAGATACTTGCTCCCACAATCTTAGATCCGATGGATTTCCGTGCTTCTCTGCTTTAACTTAATTTCATTTTCTATTTAATTTTTAATTTTTTTTTTTTAATCTCTTTTTATTTATTTTACTTTATGTAAATATAATTTGTACTTATATCCTCTATGGGATGTGTGGGATAGCACTAACCTCCCCACATCCTGGAATAAAGAATTTATTATTATTATTATTATTGATATGGTTAGTGTAACTGTAAGTGACCACATCAGGCACGGGGAGACCACGGAAGATAGGGTCAAGGAAACCTCTCAGAAGCTGGGCGTACTGTACAGGACCCGCAGATGCATTTATAGTACACAACTGATAAGCCTGTATAAATCGCAAGTGCACCCAGTTTTCAATTTGGTCTGGATCCCCGAAATACCGGAAAAAAAAATTCATTGACCCTGTGCAGATATGGGCGGTCCGTTTGATAGATAGTTCCCCCCTCTTAACAAACGTATTGCAATCCATAGATCACAGGTCTCCCAATGGAAGATGCTCGGAGGAACTAGCGTTTTTGATCCCTTCGGCTCCGGGGCACAGTGAGGAAACACGCCAAACGCTCGCCCAACATATGTACATCTGTCACATGAGAACGGGTCGCTTCTACGACTCGTTCTTGATTGACGATTTGCCGGACTCTATGTTTCCTTTTTCCTACATGGGTCTCTTCAAGACCCATGTTTTCTTCTTTCTCTCCTCAAAAAGAACCTCCACACCAAAAAAGTATCCCCAGAGAGGACGTACGCCCTGAG
The DNA here is from genome assembly GCF_061612785.1 of Hesperophylax consimilis. NCBI lineage: Eukaryota > Metazoa > Arthropoda > Insecta > Trichoptera > Limnephilidae > Hesperophylax > Hesperophylax consimilis. Next base: position 26,778,775 of record NC_142859.1, read on the forward strand.
GAAAATTAATATAAAGTAAGCTTTATCTATATCAATTTGGTAGATCCGGTCTCATGTTGCCAACTTAAATTTTTTCAATCAGATTATTTTTTTGGCGGCCCGATGCGTGCACGTTTTGTTTTACCGTGAGAATTCAGAATGTCCATAATTTAAGCTAATTTAATAGAGTTTTTCATTTTATTTTGAATGCGAGATAAAGAGTTAAGTGATAGTTACGTGGTAATCCTTTTATTCGTTTTAAATTAAAATATTACATTTTTTATGCATGTGTCTAGACAATTTTTTTTAATTTTATTTTATCTGCTATCTACATAATTTTTTAAATTTTTCTTTTTTTACAAAAAGTTGAGTATTTAAGCGATAGATGGAGTTAGTGATAAAGCTTACTTCAGAGTCCGTCAGATGTCACTAGAGTGTAACAGATGCTTGTGAGGTTATAGTGATAGGGAACAAGCGTCGCGAACGAGAGAATTACCAACCCTCGGGTAATGTATAGTGTAGCTAAATCCAGACCTATTATTTATTGTAACGTAAATAAACACCATTATAAGTAGAAACTTTTACTTTTTACAAAGAGTTCCCAACACTTAAATCTGCATCTTAAGGGACAAATATAATAAAAATACATAGAACATTCAAAATACCTTGTATATATTCAGAAATTTAATGAGAATTTAAAATTCAACAACTGTTACTCAACAAAATAACTAGCCTCTGTATAAGCAATTTGTGTCTTTCCATGAACTTTTATGGCTGCTTGTAATCAATTTAGTTATTTTATTTTGATTTTATAAAATTTAACACACGATTATACGTTTTAAAGGGATTGTTTTCAAAGGTAAGTTTAGTTACAATTTATCTCATATTAACATCGACTGACAGATAATAAATTCAAAATTTAAGGGGGTGATAGTATTTAAAATAGGCCCCTAGGATTAAAAACTGTCAAGAACTGACTTTTGACTAGTTTTTATCAATAGACAAAGAAATACTCGTAACTTGTTTTCGCATGTAGAATAATATCACGTTTCGGCAAAATATAAATAATAAATCCACTTTACAAAACCTTCAAACTTCTTCTGAAAACTAAGAGCCAGACATGATACATATATACTAAGTTAATCTACCCTTAGTATTATTATTCAATATTCTCTTCGATCCAAACTTCTAACAGAGCTTTTTTCTGTAAAATTTATGCACGAATATTCCAAAACTCAAACACAAAGCTGACAATACCAGTTATTTCTGATTTGTTCATTAAACTAAGTTTTGGAACCGCGGAATTTTTCACCTGTTTTTTTTTAAACTTTTATGATTCCGCGAATTTTTATAAAACTTTTTAGTTGTGCAACCACCACGAGTGAGCGAAAAATTTTGAAGTTTAAATGAACCGGAAATATAAATTGGTGCCTTTTAGAAGCTTGATCAATAAAATAATCTAACCATTATATTGAAGGTAGTTGGAAAGAGGTGGGTTCTCAAATTTGGTTGGATTCATTAAATCCGCCTATAAATTAAGTCAATTGTGTTGAAAAGTTGTTCGAATAAGATTTATTAGTGAGAATTTGACTAATTGAAATCAATTGAGTGTTGGCTACAATTAAACCCACCAAAAAGTTGACCAAATTACATTAAGTTTTTTGACGCTTTGACAAAAAACCTTTCTGAACCCGCTTTTCAAATTCTTCGAATCGTCTGGAGCCAGTGAGAGAATGGATTACCACTTGGGCTATGTGGTGAGGCTGAAGGTAGTGGGGAAAGGAAGGAGATGAAGTGGAAGGTGGGGAAGTACCTCACTATCATATCTGGTCACTAAACATGGCTGGAGCCATTTCAAAGAACGTTTTAATTCTGAATGGTGGTGATTGACCAGGTCGATAATGAGAGTAACCCCACTTATGCAAAAGTGAGCCATCTCACATTCTCAATACCAAGATGTTCGATCCATCTAATTTGCATTACGTTAACTCAACGCAGTAGAAACCAAGGAAAATAATAGAGAACCTATGTCATCCTTAATGAAGGTCGATCCATGAACCCTGGACAGACCTCACCCATGAACCCGGGAACTCCTGCTAAGTCACCAAATGTAGCGAACTTCTTATGGTGACCAATGCCGGTTTTCTATTAAATGGTTCGGTGGCTGTACCCATACCCGCCTCTCAAATTGAAGGTGTGGTGGAAAATTAATGAATACACGCCTGGATGACACATGCTGTTAAGTTATGTCACATTACTACTACAATAAGTAACTACTAATAGCTGGAATACCACCCACAGCATTTTAAGATCGGTTTAAAATTATTTCAATTCCAATTTTAGGAAAGCTTAGGACGGGTTGTTACACAGAATTTCAAAAAATTCAAAGTTAATTTTCAAGTTCTATGAGAGTTCTATTCAAGTTCTGTTATGCTATCATTATTGGCCAGGCTTTTTACAAAACTGAAACAATAATAGAACTTTCACAGAATCAACTTTAAAATTTCACGAACTTTTCAAATTCTGCCTAATAACGCGTCCTTTTTATTGCTTGGTGTTTTTCCAAAGCTAAGGATTGAGCTTATGTACAACGAACTTAGAGTTTTTCGGAGACTTTTCTCTACTTTCTATAAATATCGTTATATTAATATTTTGGGTATAATCCTTCTGGAAGATTTTATAAATGATAGTGGAAACCCTATCAAAATCAGTTTTGTAGCTTAAAAAACAAAGACAGACAGACAGACGCGGATAGCGACTTTATACCATTTAGAGATTAGAGATAATTCCACACAACGCTATTTATTTATGAATAGAATATTTCCAAACCAAATGTGCCTTTGAAATATTTTAATATCATTTCCTTTCAACGGTAATAAATGCTGTTTTCATGTAATACCATTTAAAAACCTCAATTATACTTAGGTTTGTGATATTCAATTAAAACTAATAAGATAACACTTTCATCACAATTACTAGCGTTAAAAAATCATCTAATTCGGTTTTCAGGTTATGTATCATTATTCCCTTTTACAATAAGTAAAATCATTATTCACTTTTACAATAAGTTAAAACATTATTTTAAAGAATGCCTGACATATATGATTTAAGATTTTCACGGCCAAAAGTATTTTTGTTATTTGTTTTTGGGGTATTATGCCGTGTTGCGCTAACTCCTTCTTTAGCCAACGTTTCGGACAGCATTGCAGTGTCCATCATCAGGGCAGATGTCTTATTTGAGGTTGTGTTAAAATGTGAACTTAAGTATGAGGTTGTGATACCGTGTTGCCAGCTCCAACCCTCTGAGCTAACATTAACGTATCATTTTTTTATTATTTAAAGTGGTTTTCTTCGTTTAGCTCTGGTGTATCCGTCAATTACCGGATACCAAGAACTATTAAGCTTAGCTCCATCGTCTCTATTGATGTTTACGGGATTTTTATGAATTTCAATGGCCTCCGTAATCAGCCGTGCTCTATAAGTTTTCGGTCTCCCCAGGATTTCAGGAACAAATCCAAAGTAATGCCCGGTGTCAATCAAATGCTCGGCAATTGCCGATTTGTCAGGGTGGCCGAGTTTACAAGCTCTGAAGTGTTCCGAAATTCTTTTGGAGATAGTCCGCTCTGTCTGGCCTACATAGACCTTGTCACATCCGGAACAGCTGAGTTTATACACTCCATCTGTTTCCAGAGGAAACTTAGTCTTTGCAGACCTCAGTAAGTCCTGTATCTTTGTTGTTGTTCCGAAGACAGTCTTGATATTTTCCTTTCTCAAAAGCTTGGCAATTTTGTCTGTCACATTGTGCACATAAGGCAGGAAGGCACAGCCTTTCGACTCTTGTTCAACTCTGTCTTCGTTTGGTGCAGATTTGGCTCTTATGATTTGCCTTGTCTGACTTGCTGGGTAGCCGTTACGCTCCAGTGCATCGGTCAGCTTCGTAAGTTCCGCTCCGATTTTATGTTCTTCGCATATTCTGGTCGCTCGGGTCACCAATGTATGGATAAGTCCTCTCTTCTGCGCTGGGTGGTGGTGCGAATCAGCGTGTAAGTACCGATTCGTATGGGTTGGTTTCCTATATACAGTATGCCCTAGGCTACCATCGTGTTTCCGCATCACCTCCACATCTAGAAAGGGCAGGATTTTATCTTCGTTTTCCAGTTCCATTGTGAATTTAATTTTGCTGTGGAGAGAATTAAGATGGTCCAGGAATTCGTTTAGTTTCTCCGTTCCATGAGGCCAAATGGCGAAGACATCGTCGACGTAGCGCCACCATACTTTAGGGACAGCCGAAGCTGTGTCGAGTGCCACTTCTTCAAACTTCTCCATAAAAAAGTTGGCTAGTACTGGCGATAACGGACTGCCCATCGCAACTCCCTCCAATTGCTCAAATAGTTCACCCTGAAATGCAAAGTATCCCGTTTTGAGGCAGTGTTCAAAAAGTTTGCAAATGTCTTCCTCATATATCTCCCTGAGCATTGTCATGGAGTCTTCTAGAGGCACATTTGTGAAAAGTGACACGACGTCAAAGCTGACCAGAATATCTCCTTCCTCAGTCTTAACTTTCTTGAGCTTACTTATCAGATCTGTTGAATCCTTAATCCACGATTCAGTTTTACCAGTTTGCATCTGCAGTAATCTTGAGAGGTATTGGGAAAGTTTGTATGTAGGAGCGCCAATAGCGCTGACAATCGGTCTCATTGGGATTTCCTTTTTATGTATTTTTGGGAGACCATACAGGGCAGGAGTTCTAGAGGCTTTTACAAAAAGCTTAGACCAATCCTCTTTCCTGATGCTAGAAGCTTTCACTAGTTCCCTTGTCTTTATGTCAATCTTGTTGGTGGGGTTGTTTTTAATCTTCTTATAGGTGCCTGAATCGCACAAGAGGTCTTCCATCTTCTTTGTGTAGTCTGCCGTATTAATCACGACAGTGGCATTTCCTTTATCGGCTGGCAGAACCAAGATTTCCTCATTGGCGCGTAATTCTTTTAGGGCCATAAACTCTCCTTTCGTGATATTGGGGCGGGGTATTTCAGCCCTTTTCAAAATATGGCAAGTCTCTTGCCGGATGTCCTCTGCTTGCACCTCTGACATTTTGTGTACTTTCATCATTGTATGTAGTGCAGTCTCTACACCACATACGATGGATTCCACAGGTATCTTTTTGGGGGCCACTGCAAAATTCATCCCCTTTGCCAGTACAGAAGTTGCGTCTGGGCTCAACGCAAGGGTCGAAATGTTGATGACAACTTTATTTTGATCGAGTTGTTTTCGATCACCTTTTTTGTCTCGGTTGAGCCTTTCAAACTTTTGTTTCTGTCTCGCATCTGTTGACTGCTTAGATCTTACTGCTTGTTGGTAAGTCATGTTGTCAACTTTTCTCCAGTCTTCTTCGGTAAGGGTTGCACTTAGGTGCAGATGTAGAGCGAAAAGGTCCCGAGATACTCCATCCAGCTCGCCTCGCACATTGTGGATCCTCTCCCTTAATAGTGCAGCCTCCGCTCTTTGGAATACTCTATCTGCTTTCCGGGATGTGATGTGTCTTTTTATTTGGATGTGTACTGGTACAATCGATTCTTCTTTACACCTCTTGAGAAAAGCAAGGCTGCCCAAAAAATGGTTGACAGACAAAATTGCCAAGCTTTTGAGAAAGGAAAATATCAAGACTGTCTTCGGAACAACAACAAAGATACAGGACTTACTGAGGTCTGCAAAGACTAAGTTTCCTCTGGAAACAGATGGAGTGTATAAACTCAGCTGTTCCGGATGTGACAAGGTCTATGTAGGCCAGACAGAGCGGACTATCTCCAAAAGAATTTCGGAACACTTCAGAGCTTGTAAACTCGGCCACCCTGACAAATCGGCAATTGCCGAGCATTTGATTGACACCGGGCATTACTTTGGATTTGTTCCTGAAATCCTGGGGAGACCGAAAACTTATAGAGCACGGCTGATTACGGAGGCCATTGAAATTCATAAAAATCCCGTAAACATCAATAGAGACGATGGAGCTAAGCTTAATAGTTCTTGGTATCCGGTAATTGACGGATACACCAGAGCTAAACGAAGAAAACCACTTTAAATAATAAAAAAATGATACGTTAATGTTAGCTCAGAGGGTTGGAGCTGGCAACACGGTATCACAACCTCATACTTAAGTTCACATTTTAACACAACCTCAAATAAGACATCTGCCCTGATGATGGACACTGCAATGCTGTCCGAAACGTTGGCTAAAGAAGGAGTTAGCGCAACACGGCATAATACCCCAAAAACAAATAACAAAAATGCCTGACATCATTAAATTAAGTTCGTTTGCTTGATTATTCTTTTTTTTCATTTAAATTCTGTTTAAAATTTAATTTTAAAATAATTAATTAATTTATCTTTATTTTCATTATATCAACAAGTAAAGTCTTTTGTTTATTTGCCCATTTATATTTATATTTATTTTATCTCATAAAAATCAACAGTTTGCAATACGGATGGTTTATTCTTGTGAAATCTACTTAACTAGAAAACCAGTCAAAGTATTACCTATTTTACAAATACATTGCATTTAACAAAATAATATATTAACAAATGAACATGTATTATATTTATATAATTATACACAAATTTCGACTACCATAATACGGACATGTGTTTAGTGTGGTAGTCGAAAAGCATGTAAAAAACTGTATTCAAATATATTTTACGAATAAAGGAAAAAAAAATTATTTCTTTCACAATAAGTACAATCATTATTCCCTTTTACAATAAGTAAAATCATTATTCCCTTTTACAACAAGTAAAATCATTATTCCATTTTACAATAAGTAAAATCATCATTCCCTTTTACAATAAGTAAAATCATTATCCCCTTTTACAATAAGTACAATTATTATTCCCTTTTACAATAAGTAAAATCGGGGAAATTAAGTAGGAACTAACCAATCCATTTTTATACACTGCGCCTGATTGGCACGCTTAAGACTTATTACATAGTATTTCACATTTTAAACCTGCTACACGACCGTTACAAAGGTTGGTACACTTTAAAAAGAAAACTTTGATACTAGTTCCAGGGGCAGCACGTGACTTAAATTGTATACTAATAGACTGAAAATGGTAAAAGAAGCGTAGACCATGAGGGTATACCCATTTACAATCTCCTTCTCAATAGTCTGAAAATAGAGAATCTTATTAATAAATTGAAGAAAACTGTTAAATCTTAAAATAAGTGAACAAAATAATGTACTTTAATTTATAATAATTTTTATGCTAAGATATTATGTATTATTGTTGTTAAATGTAAATTTATTTTTGTTTTATTAGTTTAACGTATTGCTCTGAATTAAATATTTAGTTAGAAAGCAAAATATTTATATACCGAGTGTCCGGGGGTAAAGAGCGCTAACTTCAGGGAGAAATTTTACATGACAATAAAAGTTAACAAGATAAATAACTTTTTTCGAAATTCTAACATTTTAGGGTGGTTTTTAGATTAAAAAGTTGGTGTTGAAAATATTGGAATTTCGAAAAGAGTTATTTTTCTCTTTTACTTCTATCATTTTGTATAATCATCTACCGAAGTTAGCTCACTTTACCTCCGGACACATTGTGTTTTATTAACTATATATATAAGAAGTGGGCTAGAATTCTAAGATTGAAAAACATGACATTTTATGTTTTCGTAATTATTTTTTTTTTTCGTAAGAACTTTCAGGATTCTTTCAGTTAAATGAGGACATAAAAATACAATCATTAAAGTTGTCTTTTTAATCTTAGCACTCTAGATCGCATAAAAATCACGAGCCGCAACTGGTTCATAGACAAAACCATTCAATGAAGCCTTTTAGTAAGTAAAAACTTGCCTTTGAACCCTTTTTTCAAAATTGAAATTAGTATTTTTATTAATAGGTGTCGTCATCACAACCTTCATAGGATACCAACATCCTTTACCTTTACATCAAAGAAATCCCGTCACTTCTGCCGGTCGTTTACTAATTTCCCCTATTTTATTATGTTCAATGATGTGATAAGTGTTTGCTTTCAAACACTCCTTCGTCCTGCAGGCTTATTATAAAGAGCTCTTTTAGATGGATGACTGCCTTGCATCCTTGCTGAAATTTCAAAGAGTTATTTAAAAAAAAACGCACACTCTTTAAAAACGCTCTTTAGTTCATTATATTATCTTAAGTTTGCTTAACAATACCGCTTTTGAAAATGATAACTTTCCTCAATTATCAATTTTCCTAATAAATGATTTGGTAGAATTTATTGCTCCACTGACATTTGAATGCAAGTTGCAACAACAAAAGTCAACAAACAAATTATTGATTTCACTGTGAACTTGTGATATCTTATTTCTTTTCTCATTTATAAATAAACCTTTAGAATCTTCCCTCTTAGCCCTCTGCCGTCTCATTCCTTTCCAAATAACCTCCTCAACCTTTTCCTTATATCTTGTGCGAATATCTAATAATTATTGAAGACAATATTAGCGATTCTTAAATGAAAATCTGCAACAGAAAAATCAGAAAAATAAACGTCACATCTAGGACTCGAATGCAGGACCTGTTCGAGTGCTAACTAACTAACTAAATAACTAACCATCCCGCCGTTTCTCTGCAGGGGTAGGCAGAGAGGACAGACCAAACAACTCGGTCTTGGCACACACTCCTTGCCTCATTCACATTCACACATCGTCTCATACATACTCTTCTATTATTCTGACTCTTGACATGGCCCGACTCAAGTATCTGATTCACTTGATTGTGCAATGTCTTCCTCGGGCATCCTCGACTTCTGCTACCATTCACATTTGCATCGTATATTCTCCTTACACTTTTTTCTAGCTCATTCGCTCTACATGCCCAAACCATCTAAGCGTCCTTTTGTGATCTTACCCATTACGCTTACATCAGCCTTGCATTCTTTGCGGATCTCCACATTCCTCACAGGATCATACATGGTTATACCACACATACGAATCAGGGATCTCATTTCAACAGCATTCAATCTACTTTAATCCTTTATTTGCCAGTTCCATGCCTCACTTCCATACATCAGGGTAGGTACCAGCACTCCATTGTGGACTGCTAACTTCGCTTCTTTGGACATTTTTTTGTTAGCGCCAACTGCGTTCAGTCCTCCATTAATGGAGTTACCTGAATTTACCCTTCTTTTAATGTCCTGTAGTGGCAAAATGTTGGAAATATTTATCGACAGCTCTCAGAACTTTACTAAATTTTTCAGACCTCTTTCTTCGTTTTTACCGCATTTTAGAAAAAGAAAATATATAAAGCATGACTTGCAGCTACAAAGCGCATAGACAATGATAATTATTTATTTACGATTATTCAAAACATAACACAGGGGTTGTAAGAAAATAGGTTAATCTTAAACATACTTACTTATAATACAAAAAAAATGTTAGGTTTACAAGCATAAATAATTGTAAACATTTATCTCAAACATTTACAAGTCAACTCCAATTCCTAATGTATTCATAATACGTTCGGAACTCGCACACAACACCATTAAATCACTTCAACAACAGCTGTGGCGATGTAATATATTATTTTTCGATTCTACTATGTTGCTTAATACTTTTAACAGCAGATGGCGCCCCTTAGCCAACTCGACTAAAAGGGGGTAGGTTTGAACACAACTAACAAATTATAAAATAAATGTGATTCGAACTTTGCTAATAATTCTACATTAATACATTTGTTGAACTAACTTGCGAAATTCTCAATGCACAAATATTTCATAATTATGAAAATATTTTCTTTTGATTCGACTAGTAGTATCTTTGTTGGCTAATTTTATATATTTAGTGTCCAATTTAAAAGGCGAGTTTTTTATTAGCGAACCATTTATTTGATAACCAACGCCTCTGCCATCTCATGTCATACCAAAGGGTTCGCTAGGTTTGGTAATTTAGTTTTAGAAGGGTTTGGGGAAAAACCTTTCCAACTGGTATCTTTTGACTCATCGTCCGACGCCGCAGCGAAACTCGCCCTCTGAGACTTAAGGCGATGCCATACGTAGTAATGCAAAATCATGTGTTTTTGGTTTGAAAATTTGGTCGCCTAGAAATGTTTCAGGTACTTTAATTAAATACTGCGAGTAGAATACATCTTGGCCTTTGAAATAATCGAGTATTTTTTAGATAAGTCTTTTTATAAGCCCAGAAAAAAATAATGTATAAGGCCTATGAAAACTGCTATAAAGTTCAAAATCTCCTACTTTCGAACCCATTTTCGGTTATGATTTTATTGTACAGTGTGAAAAATTAAGTTATTTATAAAATGATCGAAAAAAAAATTGAATATTCATTCCTGAACATCCACAAAATAAAATAAAAGGCACTTCTTGGCCATGTTTTTTTCTTGCATAAATCAAAACAGGCGGATGGTGTTAAGCGGGAATTTAAATGTTATCGTCATCTACGTAAGGGTTATTATTGATAGCGGCTCAATTTAAAATATTACACGACGTAGTGCATCGCCTTAAGGTGGTTTGTTTCAGAGAATTTGAACAATTCATCAAATGTGGAAGTTGATTTTCAAGTTCTGTGAAGGTTCTATTCAAGTTCTGTTATTTTATCATTCTTTTCCAGGTGTTTCATTAAACTTTCTATCCTTGTCGGAGTTAAGTCAGCTCTGAAAGGGTTTAACTGAGGTTTCAAAGGGTAAGAGCTGCTTTTTTAATTAATAGTTTTTACTATTTCTATTATGTATTGCTGCCCCGACTGCCCGGATCAAGTGGAACTTGCCATCATCAATTTGGGTAATTTATGGCTGATTGATCTGTTGGAGAAGAGAAAATTTGGGTAGAATATGTTCATAACTGATCACTGATCACTTAAGAAAGACAAAACTATTACAACCGAAGTATCAAAAATATAAATAGTATGTTTTTTTTTGATTGCGGATGTTAAAAAAATCTTTTTTACTTCAGTGTGCATAAATTTAAATTTTATTAAAATTTTTGTTTGCTTGTATACCATATTATTGAATATTTAAACCAACCGCTTTTGGTTTAGCCTAGAACTTCACGAGGGTTGTATGTGAAATTTTTTATTGCCATCTATTATCAATTAGTTGTTTAACTACATACTTATATGAAGATGTTAAAATGGCTAGCTGTATTTTCAAAGAAATGTTAAGTAAATTTGATCTCGTAAAGTTTTTGACAGTAACATATTTTGAATCATCCCTTGTTTCCCTTGAATACAAATGGATCTCAGATATTTGTGCATAAATCCTATGAACTTTAATAAGTTCAAGTTATAACGGTGAAAACATGAAAAAATATTTAAAAAAACGTATTTGAAATTTCAGCACCGTTTCTGGCATGTAGCACTACCAACGAATTCACTGTAAAAATACAAAAAAGAAAATAAATAACACTGTCGATAAAGTTCTGCTCCGGATACAATAATAAATAAAAAATAAAACTTCAATGCGCGAGGAATATTTTAGAATACATTTTCCGCTTCGTCGAATCCCGAGAATACATTTTATCACTTTGCGATTTGCTCAACAATTGTCGAGAAAAAGTCTGCACTTTTACATAGTTCTTATTCAAACCAAGCAGGTACAGCTGATGTTTGTATACGGGGTGTAAAACTTTAGTTACAGAGCAGTTTGGTTAAAAAATCAAGCCCTCCCATAAATTCTGTTATTGAGTTGTCAACGTTCGAATTACAAGCAATAGTTTTTCAAGCTGCAAATGCGACCATCCCTGTTCTCTTTCCAGAAATTATTAACGCACATTCGTTGGTTATCAGCGAGCTAGCGTACATTATAAGTCCGTGATAAGACATGGAAAAAGTATTACCTGTGTTAACATAGGGAGAGGTGTGTTTTCAGAACATAAAGATATTTATAAAGAAGAATTACGTGATGAAAGAAGTTCACATGATGGAGCAAGGATAAGAATAGACTTCATGGTTAAATTATCTACCATTGTCAAAATTCTAAAAAAATGTGGACAAACTTTAGAAAAAGACGTTGAGATGGTTAGTACTTTGTTGATCAGATAAATAGAAAATAGTTCTTGTCAGAATAATATTATGTGGTGCATGTGATGGAAGAAAAATTTCGGGACGTTTCAGAAATATATTTTACAATTAAGTACATCAAATACTTCTCAGTACGATATCTTCCGTCCGACAAAAGTCAGTTAAACGGAAAAGTAGGTACATTATATGGAGCAATAAATATTTCGTGATTTCATTGCGCCATGTACTTATATAATTTTTTTTCCGAAATAACCGAGAGTTTAAAGAAATTAGCTGCAGAAGGTACCGTGAGAAGATCAGACTGACTAAACTTTTGACTTCTTGCTTCTAACTCAATCGATTTTGACTATTATAGCACTGGCTATTCACTTGGTCGCAGGCGTCAACAGACTCACTACTACCGTTATCTAACAATAACAACCAATGTCAGTCAATCTTTGATCGAGCACACTGTGATCGTTGTACTTTTGTTCCCCGGTTGGTCCAACTATAAGTGTTTACATTACTTTATAATAATATCAATCAAGTTGGGAGGCGTGTTTTTGGTACCGCTGCTCCGGGACCATTTATAGAAGAACTATAACACCTCTGCCATAGGTCATCGCAAGTGGATTGTCACGTTTGGTGATTTAACAGGTGCGCCCGGGTTCATCAGGTGATGTGTGTTCAGGTATTGGCGGCAAATGCGCCTGGGCACATGGTGCGTGGTCGGAAGAAGCTGATTTGGGGAGAATCTCTACCTCTTCAACTAGTCTCTCTCAACCCATCGCCTTACACCGAAGCGAGAGAGACAGATTCATACGTCTGTCACTCCTGGATAATCTGATCACTAGATTTTTACCCACCTCTCATACCTTTTCCTCTCCTTCCTTTTCTTAAAAATACCCAATCACCCCTAAAGAAAATGAAAATCATTTCTCTCAGGGCTTCCCGTGTAGTTAATGAATAAAATGATGTAAAATCGCCTTCTGATTAAAATGGACAAATCGGATTATTTTTCACATTACCTCAATTTTCCATATTCACCAACAACTGTCATTTAACTATAGAAATCAAAATTCATTTTTAATAATTAAATTTATCTTCCCAGAAGGAAACTGCGAATCACGCGAAATCTTTAATTAATACTACACTATTAAAATACATTTTTTGAAGTGAAACTTCTTTACGCGCGTCATGCAATTTCGAGGACCGGAGTAAAACCGACTCATGACCGACACGAAAAACCGGGATCATTTCGCTATAGGAGCCTAGCTAATATTATATACCTAGTTTAGGTCACCCTCTGAACTCAGCTTCGCGGTCTTGAGGCAGAGCGCCCGACTCTCGTCATGAAGAACCGAGGTTCGATCCCCGCTTAAACAATTTTTTTTTCCTTTTGTGTTTTTTTTAATACGAGGAAAAGTGATAAAATGCTCTCGTGCTGCGACTTTTAGATATTTTGACTATATGTATAATAACCGCGGTCTAGAGGCAGAGCGTTCGACACTCGTTATGCAGGACCCGGGTTCGAATCCCATATTTTTATAACTTTTAATTTTTTTTATCACATGCTACTTATAAATATGTCAATAGACAGAAAAAAAGAGAGAATGAAATGAAAAGAGAGAGAGAAGAATACTAAAAGTTTCACTTCCGTCGTGCGTAGGCTTGCCACACACTGTATTTTTTTTTTTACATTTATGATGGGATAAAAATGTGTTGCGAGAAAAAGAGAATTAAGTAAAGACACTTTCTGATAAAATTGATTACATTGTTTCAAACATCAAATTTAGAGAACAACGTATATGTCAACAAATTAATATTCTCGTAATATTGCATCCTGTATCGAAAATGCACACTTGCATGGCCAGAGAAACTGTTGCTTAAATTCAACTCCAAATCACTTAAGTTTGTTCAACTCGCCGCTTCTAAGGGACGCGGACGTGTGGAATGAAATTCAAATATATTTCCAGAGATATTTATTGTCTAACTGCAATTTTAACACTTTGTCGAATTATTTCTCAGAAGGTTTTCTAAGCAGAGGATTTAATTTAGCACTTCCTTTATCATATCCACCAGCTTTCAGAGTGGAAGATACTCTCAGTATCGCCCTGGTGTAAGACCACCATTCAGAATTGAAACGTTGTTTGAAATGGCTTTAGCCGTGTTTGGTGACCAGATCTGAATAGCCAGGTACTTCCCCACCTTCCTCTTCCCCATCTCCCTCCCCTCCCCAATACCCTCAGCCTCACAACATACCCCAATTGGGGATGCCATAGTCTCACTGGCTCCAGACGGGAGCAGTTGGGACTCTTGTGCGGTAATACTGTAAAAAAAAAAAAAAAAAGCTTTAGTTTTTACTACCGAAAATCATGAAGTAATACAAAGTTACAATCTGGGTGGGGGGTTTTGGGTACCGCCGCCCCGGGAACCATTTATTGGAAAATCAACTCTGCCATAAGTTACCCCAAGTGGTTCGCTACGTTTGAGCTCACGAGAGGCTGCTTAGGGAGACCCTTTGAACTCTCCAACTGAGCATATCGCCTTGAGCCGCAGTGGAAGGGATAAATTCGTATGTCCGTCACTCCCGAACACACTGATTCCTAGATTCCTACCCAACCCTCATACCTTTTACTTTCTGAGAACAACCTCTCTGACTAGATCCATATCAACACATTATTTTCCGCAGTGGTAGGCAGAGAGGATTGACCACCCCGTGTGGGGATAGACTAGAAAAAAAGTATCTTTAAAGCGTTTGAAATGTATTTATTATTATTTTTTTGGTAAACTAATTTTATTTTTATTTTATTTTATTTTATTTTATTAGGAACATTAACAGGTTTATAACATAACATGCATAGAGAGAGAGAAAAAATAAGTAAAAGAATTAGGTTACAACCCAATAACCAATGTTCACATCATGCAATGAAGATAAAGAAGGTTAAAAAGCAATAAACAAACAAAGAAAACAAAGAAAGGTTAAAAACAAAGAAATGTTAAAAACAAGGAAATAATAAGAGAAAATGTATATATATATACACGTATAAACACATACATACATATATATACATACACATGCATATACACATATAAATACATACGTACACACATACATATACATAGTTGCATATATACATACGCATACATACATGCATACATACATACATACACACACGTACATTTGATATTAAATACAAATGTTTAAGACAAGATTTTTTATGCATAGCACAAAGGGTCACACAATCATCCACATGTGGATGAGTGTTTCAGGCGAATAATTATTACTTGTAAAATAATTGTTACCCTTTGTGCTATGCATAAAAAATCTTGCCTCAAACATTAGTTTACCAAAAAAAATAATAATTAATATTTGACAAGTTCTAGTATTTCACCCACAAATGTAGACAATTTGTTTCGACGCCATCTAGTGAGAGAGTTAGCACTTACAATGCCTTTCTCATATAAAAATAATGTTGGTTGTTTTCAGGTGAAAAAATGTAACAAGCAGTAATTGTTGAATGAAACACTAGTATACAGGGTGTATCGGCACTAACCCGACAAACTATATTGAATTATTTCGCGGATTAGAGATAAGCCGCCATAGCTCAGTGGTCAGAGCTGTCGACCGGAAATCGAAGGGACACGGGTTCGAGTCCCGTTGGCGTCATGTATCTTTTATCAGGAGATTTTTCAATGTGGATGAGTGTTTCAGGCGAATAATTATAACTTGTAAAATAATTGTAATGTATTTCTTTAGTATCTTGTTCACCGTCCTAGCTGTTTGTTGCCTATTTACAATAATTTAATTCATTCTGATTTATTTGTGTTGTTCTCTATCCATTTATTTAGTGGCTTATCCTATCGAGTGATCTTTCCAATCCAGATTTAGTTTTTTCGGTTATTTTATCTCGTTTGACTTATCTATGTTTTATTTAGTTAGGTACTTATGCCATCAAGTAATCATTATGTTTCAGATTAAGTTCAATGTTATTGTATCCCGTTTGACTTATCCATTCATTTAGTCGCTTATCCCGTCGACTGATCTTTCCATTCCATGTTTACTTATTTAAGTTATTTCATCTACTTTATCTTTATTTGTTCATTTTACCGTTAATTTTTTGTCTGATAACTGCATAGAGTCATAAGGGGCCGTTCAAGTATTATGTAAGCACTATAGGGGGGCAGGGGGGTCTTTGCTTTGCTTATTTTTGATGACATGGGGGGGTGGGGGGTCGAGATAGTGATTACGTCAGCACTGCTCAGCAGTAATTATTTTTTTTTTACACATTGGCAACCCACACATTGTCTATGTTTGAAAATTGAATACATATTCGGGGATTCCCACAAATGATTAATACGTTTAGGTACTCGTTAAAAAACAAAATACATTAACAGAAAAATGCATATAGGTACCAATTTTTACGTAAGCATGGGAGGGGGGGGGTAAGAGCTTTGCTTACTTTTGTGACAAGGGGGAAGAGGGGGTAAATAATTGTAATAAATCTGCTTACGTAATACTTGAACGGCCCCTAACTGCCCGAAGCCAGTGAGGCTATGGCAATGTAAGGCTAAAGGAAGTGAAGAAATAAGGTAAAAGGCAATGGGAGGATTGAAAGTGGGTACTTCAAATTTCAAATATGTTTAAAAAGCATGTCTAAAGCCATTAAAAAAACGTTTACAATCTGAAAGATGTTCTTTCAACAGGAAGATAATAAAAGAATAAACCTCTATGGTATGAGAGGATAAAATTAATATACGCACTAATCCTACATTATTTCATTTCATATTATAATATAAAATATATAAATTAACATCCATTCAAATTAGTTGTTTCACGTGTTTCGAACCAGTGACCTCTGAGTTCCGAAATAAGGGATTAACAGCTTTACTAGAAGGGCCGTCATAATGTGTGTAAAAAGCATGTATTAATGAAAAATCTTTACATTTTACAAAATGGTACTTAGTTTTGAATTCACGCGCATCAAAAAGCACTTTATCTACGCTTTGTTCTTTGATCAAAACTTCATTAATTTTTCTTAGCTGATATTTATCAACACCACTTCTCGTTATATTTGTTACTTATCTATCGCTTTGAGTTTTTATCTTCTCGACTAAATTTCCTGGACTATTTCCTTCTGAGATTCGAAGTTCTGCTCCAATTTCCGGTATAATCAAGAAAGAGCCTTATAAACGATGAAGAAATTTTAATGCTTTTTCCTAGTGAATCCTAATATTTACTAAAAAGTATTTTTCATGTACGCAATGAAGATGATTTGAAGCACCGTAATGAATTGAGATGAAAACGAATTTAATTTCTTTTCCGGTAACTGAATAGCGAGTAAAATTATTTATTTAATTTTTTTGTCTGTAAAATCTAACAAATATATAATGTAGATTGCAGATCCTTTATGTTTAATATGTTGTTTAATTTTTTCAAAGAAGATTAATAATTTACAGAAAAATAATTTTGTTCTTCTGTAATATTTTCTTCAAGTGGGTACGTATGTATACACATTTTTTAAATCTTTTTAGAACGTACAGCCTATACAAGCATATTAAAACCCATGTACCGACTAGGAACAGACCAAATAAGTAACATTCTTCTGCAATACGTACACAACCAAATATCCGACACACTCACTAACCAATATGATGCATGATCTAGGCAACAAGTTTGCGGGTTCTATTGATATATTTACTGACACCATTTATAGAGCCAAGCGTAATCTAATATACTACACTGTGTTGAATCGTACAAATTATGGTAGCATTGGTAATGTTAGTAGTTTTTTAGTGATTTGTCTTATATTTAGTATTGTTCTAGTTTCTGTATTATTTTATGTTACTGTTGCATCAGTTCAATGTTATTTCATACTTCAAAATGTTTTTTGTAAAATTTTCGATATCTCACTGGGCGCATTCCGTTCATATAATCCAAACAAAAGTGCAGTTGGGCGCAAAACCGAGTAACATGAAACTTTGAGAATAAAATTAATCAAATCCCTTATAAAAGGATTTTTAAAAATTATTTAATATTTTCAAATACAATGAATAAAGATTAAATTGATAACAATAATAAATTTTAAGTCCTACAGTTACTTGAGTTTTGTCATGTTCATTAACCCAAAATAATATCTTTTATGTGAGTAGGTACTACACAAAATTTTCAACTGTTCCCAACAGTCTACAGCTAGTGCGACTAGGTGAAGGTTTTGGAGAGAGGAAGTATATAAGGAAGAGGATGGTGCAGAAGTACCTGGGTATTCAGATAGGCTCACCAAATACGGGGAAAGCAAGGTTTTGATTATCAAAGGTTTTCTTTCACCAGGGCAATAATGAAAGAATCAAAATAAGATAATAAACGGTTCTGTTGAATATTATAATAATATTAGTCGCACATATAAAGTGAAGCTTTTTATTTCATAAAACACGACTAAGAGAGCAGTCTCTTCATGGAAATCATGAATACTTCACGCTATTCTGAAATAAATCGTTTTTAAATGTTATTTTATCCAATTTTGTGTAAAAATCTGCGCAGTCATTCATCACGGCCATCTGCAGAATGTAGCAAAGTTCTGCAGAAGTAGCTGTTGGATTAAATTACTTGCGAAATTCTTACAAAGATTATCCAAACGCAAATTTAAGTTGATAATCTTTCAGTTGGATTCATCGGAATTTCAGCTCTATTCAATTTGAACACTCAACGACCTTAAAAGCAAACGCCACAAGTTCCAATTCCGTGAACCCGAACGATTTTTAAATATTTCAATTAATAATTACTCCTGCGAATTTCCTTGAACCAAAATGTAATTTCTTCTTGCATTCTACCTTATGTCATAGAGCTATACAATTAGAAGCGCTATTACGTACTAATATCTCGTAGAAACATAAATAAAATCGGTGCGGTTAGACCGGATATTCTAAGATTTTCGTTAAAACGTTGGTAGCGTATAAAGATAATAGATATAAAATATCTTTGGTAGCGTAGAAGACCTAATTGGAAAACTGAAACCGATGTTTTCGCATTATATACAATTTAAATTTGGTTTTCAATGTTTCATCTTTTCATTTCAATTCTATGTGAATTACAAATATTAATGAATTTTATGGAGAGAAAGAAGGCGTGAAGAGGAAGGTAGTATTTGGTTGTTAAAAGCTGGTCGCTAAACAAGGCTAGAGCCATTTCAAGCACTTTTAAGATTGAGGTTTTGGTTTTAAATAAAGTATATATCTTTAAAAACAGTATTTTTTCATTAATCCGCCAACTCAAAAAACCGGACATGAGTCCAATTAGTGAAAGTGGCTGATTTTATTGCATAAAAAATACGTTAAAAATGAAAATAGGCATTTTTTTTATCATTTATTAACTTTCAAAAATACATTTTTTTTACTATTAAGTCCCGTTAAACTGATTGATATCAGTTTGTCAACGGGTTCTTTTAAGACTTACCTTTTAAATATATATACAATTTTAATAAGTACATAAAAAATACAAAAAAAATTGAAACAAACATTGATCGATTTACTGTAAAATTTCCATTTAGAAGGTAGGAAAAGGGAAGGAGATGGAGAGAGGAAGGTGGGAAAGTACCTGGCTATTTAGATCTGGTCATCAAACATGGCCAAAGCCATTTTAAGCAATGTTTTTATTCTAGACCAGGGTGATGGAAGGTGCCTCAAATATGGTATGTATTATTTTAATTGAATAAATTGTGGAATAATACAAATTAATCAAATAAAATTTACTTGCGCACGCCGGAATTTTGAACCCGCGACCTCGTGCTTCCAAAAATACTCCATTTGTACACTTATTCAAACTAAACAAAATAGGCAGAATGAAAGGAACAGAAACAAATGCAACAGTTGCTAGAATACACGGAAGACTAACCGAAATGTCATAAAACAACAATAATAATTAGCATTTAAAAACCCGCTCCGCCGGCTTTGGCAGCTAGGCCCTGCGGGCAGCACTTGCTTGGGCTTCGCCCAGTTAAAGTGCTACTAACAACAGTTAAATTTAATAGGTAGATATTAGGTCATTCAGAGAAAGATGAAAGTATATATTGTTAAAACACGGAACAGGAGGGAGTTAATGAATAATAACATGTTCAATTTAGGCATAATAAGAATGAGTTGTTTGGGTAAAACTTTATCTACAATTACCGTTTTTAATACGCATTAAAAAAACATACGATTCAACTTAATGACAATAAACAACAACTTTTTGCATTTACTATACAATTATATTTATAATTAGATAATATTTTACGCGAAAATTTTCCAACCGACGTTCCATCTTGACAGATTAACGGTGTGAATTTCACGCATAATTCGCGTTTATTTGTAGGAAGTGTGGTTATTTTTCAAAATCGTAAATGGAAAGAGTTAATGTTTATTGTCATTAATTCAAATAAAATGTTTGTTTTTTCTTAAAACTTTATAAAACGGTAGTTGTAGGTAAAGATTTGTAAAGAAAAGTAAAGAGCCAGAGGTACGCTCTGTCGGCCAATAGGGAAACTACTCCCGCGGCCGGTAAAGCACGATTTATTTATTTTGCGGAAAGATTTTTGTGGAATTTACTCGAAACATTAGATTTGAATTTGACCAATCAGAGGGCCGAAACCGTCCAGAGGTTGGCGTAATAATACTATCAGATGAACTTTGGTGACTGGTATAATAGTCAGCTGTAGCAAGCTAGACGGCAATATAGTAACTGAGCGTGAAAGAGTAAGATAGCTCAACCCGTCAGTGTACAAAAACTTGGCGCCGAGTTTTGGTATGCGGCGGAATACTGAATATGACTACGAATAAAATACGTGTGGTGACTTTAAAAATGTCTACTTCAGCACACCCTATCTTGTTATATAGTCGACACATTTGGGCCAGAGGACTAAAATAGGCAATATAGACTAAATTTACTCGATAAAATTGCTATACTTTACGATTATAAGATAAAGGGCGAATACTATTGTATTATGTCTTTCAAAATTTGGAACAATTTTATCGATAGCCCATTCCTCTTGGGATGCTATGATTTATATGTACCAGACCACTACAGCCGAAGTCGATACCATGACTTATTCAGAGTACCAAAAGGCAAAACCGACGTCCTGGCAAAGCATAGCATGACGAGGGGAGTGGTGCTGTTGAACGAATTAGCGAAGAATTTACATGTAAGTGACTGTTCTCTAAATGACCTAAAACAATTATTGAAGAGTCAGTTAGCCAAATGCTGATGTGATGTAAAATTATACTGTATTATATGATGTAAAACTGTACTGTAACTAGAATGAATGTTCTGTTGTACAAAAAAAAAATACACTAACCTTCCAAAACCACAATCGAAGAACCCCTGTTCCTTGGAACGGGCAATTTGCCTAGTTAGGAACCAATAATTTCGACCTGATATGGTACATTAATCTATAATCACTAAAAATATTTTGATTATATCTTGTATCATATTGTACTGTATGTAAATCTAAAGGAATAAATAAATAAATAAAAATATACCTACACGACATTTACATTGCCTATTTACTGAACTTTACTTTGTAATTTGCTAATTAATCATTGTGATTTGTTATACTCTGAATATTTCATTTAACACCTCAACTTCAAAGCCAAAATACGTGTAAATTTAATTTGAAACACAAATTCATGAGTGATGAATAGAAAATGAGGTTATGTATTTTCTTGTCACTAAAGACATTAATATTGTTTTTAGCAAACGTATTTGCTTGAAAACCAAACCTACGGGAAAACGTATTTAATTTAATTTTTCCAACTCACCCTATATTAAACGATTTCCATTTAGGCGCAAGTGAATGTCAGCAGTCGGTAATGGCACAAGATAATATGTGAAAAAATTATGTAATTTTTTAATAATAACTACAATATTTTGATGTTTTGTATAGCGTTATGAAAAATCACCCCGAGGCGTACAAATAAATAATATATTTCTTTAAATATTGAAGACAATATTAGTGATTTCTAAACGAAAATCTGAAACAGAAAAATCAGAAAAGGAAACGGTCACATCTGGGACTCGAACCCAAGACCCTTGTCTTTCCGTGACAGTGCTCTACCAACTGAGCTAATGGGACCCTATTCCCCTCGGTCACTTTTAACTGTATCATACTTCGAATAAGAACTACTAACATTGTCTTCATTTTTTCACCGCACATTTTTATTGGCAACTATCTTTATGTATGATCGCAAGATTCAACCCGAACTAAATGCAATCCAGACAGCGTCTTTTTAGATAAACCTATCTTATTTTTTATTTTTAATGTGCGACATCTGTTGACTTTTCTGCAAGTCTAGAATGAATATTTATTTTTCGGAATAACTTTATTGAGTAAAACCTCAAATTGTAATATTTAAATATTGAAGACAATATTTGTGATTTCTAAACGAAAATCTGAAACAGAACAATCAGAAAAGGAAACGGTCACATCACAAAGTGACCGAGGAGAAATAGGGTCCCATTAGCTCAGTTGGTATAGCACTGTCCCGGAAAGACAAGGGTCCTGGGTTCGAGTCCCAGATGTGACCGTTTCCTTTTCTGATTTTTCTGTTTCAGATTTTCGTTTAGAAATCACTAATATTGTTTTCAATATTTAAAAATTACAATTTGAGGTTTTACTCAATAAAGTTATTCCGAAAAATAAATATATTTCTTCTATGCTTTCTCTTATTTACAACTATGGACTATACAAACTATTATTAACGTATGGCTACAGTTGCATTAAACAGTTCGACAATCACTAATACAAAACTACGTGTACAATGTACATAAGGCAAATAATATACAGGACCATACTTACCTGGGAGGTCACTTTAGATTTACGCTGCTTATTGTTTATTAAAGCAACTTAGATGCAATTCGAACGCAGAGGACATCGTTTGGAACACATGTAATTGGAAATACCATTAATAATTCTGGCATTTATTTTAATAACATATTTAATTAATGAGCGTGTTTAATAAAGGAAAGGGAATATTTGTGTTTGGGAGGTTCAAGTATTGATTAGAATTTATCTTTCTAAATGTGAATAGTCCCTCCGTATGAAAGATTAATCCCCGCATACCCAATTTCTACGGATTTATAACAAGTTTCTCGTTAACTCTTTAAGTTTTATGCTCCAAAAAAAAGTTATTTTGAAGATATACGTTTGTATACAATTGTTAT
Organism: Hesperophylax consimilis; assembly: GCF_061612785.1. Classification (NCBI taxonomy): domain Eukaryota; kingdom Metazoa; phylum Arthropoda; class Insecta; order Trichoptera; family Limnephilidae; genus Hesperophylax; species Hesperophylax consimilis. Next base: position 26,801,940 of record NC_142859.1, read on the forward strand.
GCCGAAACGTTAATTTTATAAAATTCCCTCGATAGAAAAAAATCGCAAAGTAAGGTCCGAAAATTATTAAAAACGCGTTTTTCTGTTATTTAATATATTACAGGCATGAAAAAATTTACAGTGGATCTTTAAATGTAACTTAAAACATTCGTTGAGAGATTTTTGCTGTTTTATTAAATAGTTTCACCACTTTCACTTGATTTTTTATCACATTTTTTAATATAAGCGCGCTCAAATATCAAACCGTTTTTGAACGCTTACTACGGGGCCTTAATATTAAAATGCTATTCTGAGGTATATATATTTAATTTAAGGGTATGTATTGTATTGTGTATCCAACAAACGAATTTTATTTCTTATGTATTAGTCATGAAAACGTGTACGAACATAACTATTACGTTTTGGTAGCGTTTTAATAAATATGTGAAATAGCTTAAGATCTTTGTGCTGGTCACAGAAATTAAAAGGAATATAAAAGCCAAACACGTGCATATTCTTAGCGTGCCTTATATCACAACGAATATAGGCAAAAGGCACAATAATCGCTTAGCAAACGGAGCGTAGAAACGGTTTGGATTTATTCTGTTAATCTTTATCTCTAAATAGTACAAAACAATGTCGCTTTCCGCGTCTGTCTGTTTGTGCGCTTACTTCTTCGAAAATACGAAACCGATTTTGATGGGCTTTTCAATTTCATATAGAGAATTGATTACGAAAGGTTTATAGGTATAATAAATTCATATAATATTAATAGAGTTTAGGAAAGTCGATGTTTTGTAATCAAGTCGTTAAAAACATGTTTTTTGGGCGCTTGCATTGCTAACGCTGGGTAAGCCTTTTGAGATACATAAAAATATTGTAATAAATAATTGTATATCTTAAAAATACCTACAAAAAATTCTGCGAGATTATATGTCTTTCTCTTAAGGATAACCCCTAGCAACGCTGGGTACACCTCAGTTAGCATAATATGTAAAAATTCATCCTGCGTATGTTTGCGCTCGCAAAGCTCAAAAATTAGTTGATCGATATCGCTGAAAAATTCAAAGTTTATTCTTATTAGTATCAGGAGTGTTTAAAACTAGTTTGAATAATATAAAAAGTCAGGGGCGTCCGATGAATGCTTAACGCAATTTCTCTGCACCGGAATGAGATGTGGAGTCGAATTAAAGTAGTTTTTAAACAGTAAAATTGTGGAAAAAATACACGCTTAATTTTTTTAATATTAATTTTATTTTAATTCTACAGAAACGGAACGATAAACAAGTTTCAATTCATCCAAACCAAAGTTTATAAATAATGTAAACCAATTCGTAGTAAAGATTAATCGAAAACAGTGTGTTAAGATTGTGTTCGTTTGCATTAGAAGTCTAAAATAACTTTACTCAAGATCTAGTACTAAATATCTTCACTAGCGAAAGAGTTATGTCGATCTGTGAAGTAAATAAGATTAAATGAATAACTTTTGATGTCATTGATTTCACAAATTTTGAACATCCTTGAAAATATCAACTTTGAAAATAACAAGCCTATTTCACACTCTTATTATTTCGCAATTCTCATCAATTTCCAATTACAAACTTCGGACTACTATCTCAAGGTTCTTGATATATACAGCCTCAAGTAGAATCTAAATTTCTAGATAAACGCCTTCCATATAAAAGTTTCACAGTACAATAGATAAGTTTTAATATTAACTAGGAAATGGTTCAGGCTACACAAGACAGGCTAGATAAGGTCTGTTTTGTATAAAAACAAAGTTTTGAGGCTGTCCGGGAGGGACGTTAATTGACCCCACGAAAGCGCAACGGTTCGTAACGGCTCGTAACGGCTATATAACGGATATAACAGCCTTAAGCAAGGATGTGCGAAGCGCGGTGGATGAATTTATAGTAAAAAATTACGTTATTTAAAATCACATAAGAGGCCAAATAGGCAGAAAATTTCCCACTGGGCGTATCTTTTGGAATGCTGTGTAAAGTATCTTTTTGAGGAGAGTGAACATTGGTCAAGAGACCAATGTTGTAAGAGAAGGGAAAAACGTTCGATAGCCGAGCTGTTGAACTCACGATCTAGTCGTAGAAACGACTGGTTTTCATCTGACAAAGGTCAAAGTTTACTAATAGACTGCCCCTTTCTGCACAGTCAAGAGAAGGTTGGCGCTCCAGACCACAGGTGACTCCCAAATTCTAAAGTGGAGCCCTTTAAATATTATTCGATCATTGAATCGTATACGTTTCAATCGAGACTTTGGGCAACAGAATGCCAACAGGATCAATGAAGCTAGTTCAACTGAGTATTTTCCATCATTTTATGATTTCAACACCACCTTAGTTTTTTAAAATTGGCAGAGAAATATTCGTATAGTCGCTAGAATTTGTTTTCGAAGTGATTTTAAGGTCACATAAAATGAATTCTGAAATGTTTAAAAACTTTATCGTTTTTCTGTGTTGGTGCATATTTTGTCATTGTCAGTGCATATTTTGGCATTGTTAGTGCATATTTTGGCATTATGAGTGCAGATTTCCCATTTTTATGTGCATTTAATCCAATGAGGATATTTTGATATCTGTATAAACTTTATTATACGGATTAGATTTTGCTAATCCAAAACGTACCATTACTTAAGGCCACGAAGGCAACTCTACGTTTTACACCTCCTAGCTCCTCTAGCCCTAACGGTCTTATAACGGACCGGCTGGGAGTCGAAGTTTTCAGTTTTCAGTTCCCCTGAAAAACGAGCAATACAAGAACTTTCAGAAAGAACAGTTCTCTTGGGAGGGAGAGTACTGTTTAAAAAGTAAAGTGTACGATATAAGGCGCTATTTACTCGTAAGAGGTTCTATTTTGTGGTTTTAGTGTTCTCTTATCTAGTGATATGATTTTTTAATGAATTATTAAAAAAAATATAAAATTAAACTAAAAAATTCACATAAAAAGCAAGGATGCAAAAGATAATGACGGAATAATTCATTTGCTGTGTCTTAATTGTATTTTTATCTTGGCTTGAGTTATTAAACAATTTAAACATTTCAATTCGCAATAAAACAATAATTATGAGTGAGAAACCACAGAAATAATAATTTTTCAATATACATATACATTGTATCTGGAAAAGAGTACTACAAGTGAGAAACTGGTCTTAGCTACATCGCATTTTGTAGATTTTTTAATTTGAGTTTTCTTTTTCGAGTAAATGCAGTCCGAATTTAAATAATTTAAGGTCAATTTTATTTTATCTGTTTCTACGGGGTTACTACCAACTGTTTATTTTATTTTTTTAAATAAGTCGAAATATGGACTCGGCTCCAAAAGTTTTTTCAGACCTTGAATGAAGACATGTAAAAAGATATTTTTTTTTTTGAGAGACAAATGAAAAATGTGACTTCTAAAACTATAGCGCGACTATTATATAGGAAGACACACGTCTACCAGAGTCGGGAATGTTCCAGCAGTCGTAGGTAGACTGGTGCGCCTTAGCCGTTAGTCCAGAAGGTTCAAGGTACGATGTGCGCTACACATACCGAATGTCTTGAAAGTTCTAGTGGCGTGTTGCTACAGATTCACCAGTTTCCCGTTTGTACAACTAGTTTCCGGATACCGTTTTATTGTCACCCTAGAGTTTTATTTGAGAGAAATAAGCTTCCTTAAGGTAGCACCGGTCATTTTTTATACCCTCGAAACGATAGCAATGTATTGTGAACCGAATTAGTACCTATGTGGGTGAGAGGGTTTTGTCTGTGAGTCTGTGATGGTATGTATACATTTGCGAACCGAAACGGAAACCGATCCACGAATTACGGAAAAGAAACAAAGCAACTACAAGCGGCATTTCGCGCCGTTAGCGGTTGCTTAGTTCCTTTTCCATAAGTTGAGGTTCAGTTTGTAGCATCAGAAATATATGGGAGTTATATATCAGCTTTACACTGAAAAATACTGCAAAAATTTTCCTAATGTAGGTGCGCAATGACTGATCGCTTACCAACGCTGATCCTAGTTGAATTCCGATACGTTAGTCAAAATATTTCACCATTAAATGATGATATAATATATCTCGACGCCATCTAGGGAAAAATAAAGTATTTAACAATAAATTTCCTACAAACATAAAGTTGGTTGTTTTCATGTGAAAACAATAAAAAAACAATATTTTTTTTTATTGAAATACTAGTATTTATAGAATTATTTAGCGGTTAGAAATAAGCCGACGTAGCACAGTGGTACCGTGCACCTGACCGGCAATCAGAAGCTTCGGGTTAATTTCCCGTCGGCAGCACTTATTTTTTCCCGTAAGGTTTTTTAAATTTTATATTTGTGTGTCAGGCTTATAATTATTACTTATAATAAAATATTTACTTTTTGAAACAATTTACCTCTTTATAAATCTTTCATTTTTGTATGAATGAATATAACAAAAAAATACATGAATAATATCATGCAAAATATAAATTTATCGATAGAAGTGTGATGGAGAACGTAGTAGATATTAAAGATTAAAGTAAGATTGGGTTGAAAATAGCAATAATTATTTTGAATGCTTAAGAAATTGGACGTGATATTTTTTTATTGATATCATAATGTGAGACATTGTATAAAGTTATTCAAATTCAGGTTTTCGGGAACAAATGATCTGAGTACGTAATAATATACTTTAAAAAAAAATTCGATACTTACTCTTTACCACATACATAAAAACACATATCCTTTCTTAAACCGGTCTTGTTTGTTTTGCAAAAATATTGCTTGAGGAAATAATAATATAACATAAATTATTAGTTTTCTGGCCACAAATCACTAAAACACTTTTCAATTTATAAACTAATTAACACTTCCAGACAGCCAACTTTCCCAAGAAACTTTTCGAATTCACATCTCGTAGTAATATATAACTCCACACTTTGCTTTGGGAATAAAAACATAATTCATAATATTTTTTTCATTATATCGATTCCCAATTAAAAAGTTTGAATTGAGAAAATTCGGAATAAGCTGGTCGGCCCAGTATTTAGCCAATATTTCATTAAACTTCCAGCGTTGTACGCTGACGAAAGATCGAAGAGAATTAGGAGAATTTGTTACAATGATCATTAAATTGGAAAAGTTCCTAGATAATTAATTCATTACTAGATACATTATTTTGATTTACCTTTATGTTTTATTATTCTTTTGATAAATTAATGTACAGAAGACAAGGTTTTTATGCATAGCACAAAGGATAACAAATTATTTAACCCGCGCCTTCTGATGTCCGGTCAAGAGCTCTGTACCACCACTTATTCCCAACCCTCCAAATAATTCAATATGTACTAGTACTTCAATCGACAATTATTTTTACTCTGGATATATTTTCAATTTGTATGTATATTTCAGGCGAGTAATTAATGCTAATAATAGTTAATATTTTCTATTGTTATTTATTTCAAAATAAACATCGAAAAAGGATTTTCAACAGAGATTTGCAAAATAATGAATAAATGGTGTCTTATGCTTTAGCGTTACAATAACTTAAAAATTAAATTTATTATCTTCAATTTTATATAAATTGTGAAAAACGTGTTCATTGATCATAAAATACCGATTAATCATTACGTAAAAGCGCAAATTTACACCGTAGTCAAATTATGCCAAACCAAGTTTATTTATTTATTCTTGGCTAATTTATATAGCGCCGCTTTTGTGAGAGATCACCTAAGTTAAGTAAAATGAAGTACAGGAACAGGTGACTGCGGTGGTTGAAGATTCGGCGCGGGATAGGCGAGGGACATGGGAGTATGTAGACGTCCATAATACTTTCTGAAAAAAATACAAAATCACTCCCTTTCTCCCTTCCCCCAAGGATTGAACGCCCCCGCCGTATCCATATTTTACCACATTCAATTCTACTAAAAAGAGCAAAATATTTGACTACCCTTCAACTACAAATTTACTAGGTAATTGAGCGCAACTACGGAGTTCCGCAGGGATCCATACTAGGACCACTTCTGTTCAAAATTGTGAGAGACTTAGACAAAATTAACAGTTGGCTCCAATCAAATATCCTAACAATTAATGTTAAAAAACAGGATACATGATATCAAGCTCAACTCGTAAAATAAGTCCTCCTCATGTAGGTACTCTTAAAAATTGAATATAACAACTTTAAAATCCTGATACAGGAGAAATATCTTTGGCTGTGCATTGATAAACACCTAACTTTTAAACAACATATTCAAGATATTAAAGATAAAATCAACCCCTTAATTAGCGTATTAAGCCGGATATCATATCTGGTACCAAATAAAATTAAAAAAGGTCTTTATTATAGTCTTGTACATTCACATTCAAAACACTTGATTGAAATCTGGGGAAATGCATATGAAACATATATAAATAAACTTCAGGTAACACAAAACAAAGTAATCAAAAGCTATTTCATTGCACTATATTGTCCTCATTTTTAATAAATTTATTTACCTGTCCTCTAAATTCTTATAATCCTATGCCTATGTAGGTAGTAGCTCGTAGCTATAGAATCATTATGAACTTGGTACACTTAAACGCCGTCCCTGGAAAATTGGTATACGGAATTGAAATGGCTATCGTAAATTCAGTTTCGAGATCTGCGAATATTTGGGAAACATCTGCTCTACGTTTTGCAGAGCTTTGTTTGAAATGCGAAAATTATGAGGATATTTCGCAACGCCGGATTTGTATATATTTTTATTTAATGAAGTCCATTTGAATGAAGTAAGCGAAGAAAGATCGACTACACGTTGTTGGTGAATAATATTTTTTTCTAATGTAATTTCTATCTTTACGATCGTTACCTATTATTAGGAGATATATCACAATATTCTTGATAGCTTATCCGTAGAATAAGGTATATCAATAAACAAACAAAAAATGCATAGGTACTAGCTGTAGGTAATAAACTCGGCTACACGGAGAAAATTTACTATAAACGTATAGATGCAAAATATTGCAAATTTATTGAAAATCTGATAAAATTATTCGTTATCCTGTCAAAAACTGTACTGCAGGTGTTTAACGAATGAATTTTTAGATTCTAGGCTACTTTGTGAGTAGTGGGGAAGTGAAGGAGATGGGGGGAAAGGAAAGTGGGAGAGAACATGACTATTATCAGATCTGGTCATCAAATACGACCAAAGCCTTTTCAAGCAGAGCTTCTATTCTAAACGATGGTCTTACACCAGGGCGATACTGAGAGTATCTTTCACCCTGGAACGTATATATATTTTTAATTAATAAATTGTGATATAACCCAAACAAATAAAATACAATTTACTTGCACAAGCCGGGATTTAAACCGGCGACCTCCGGATTGCTTTTCGAGAGCCTTACCCCTCAACCACCGAGGCAATAATTATTAGTTGGTACGAAGTCCTTTTTTTATTTTTAAAAACAAATGTATTTTTTTTAAATTGAATTATTAAGATTTTTATCCGTGATAGTTTTTTTACGAATAACCTGACAATATTTGAAAATGTTGCTTGTGTTGTGAAAGAGGATGGGTGGGATGTTGGGACTTAGCTAGCCGAGGAATTGACCACACAACGCCTGGGTGAGAACCAAACTCGTTGTCAACTCAGCCATCGACCAGTCCTTATAATATTTTTTATAATACTTCAGGAACCTTCACAACTTTCGTGGAATTTAGTAAAAAATATTTTTTTTTATCGATTTTTGCAAAGAAGTTACATAAAATTGTTTTCTGCTCTCCCGAACATTTTTTTGTGGGTACTTAATTATGTATCTCACCCGTCGTATTGATAGTGTAAAGTACAATGATACAATACCATTACTTTGCTTTATCTCCGACATTTAACTAAATTACACAATAATAATTGCTACATCTTTCGTTACAAGTTCATTCGGCGATATCATTCCATTGTATTCTAAACTAGATTTTGTTTTATGCCCGGCTATCTACGGGTAAATATATTACCTTAAATAGTATCTACGTTTCCTTGTAATGTCTTCGGGTAAGCGTACCGCCGGGAATTTTTATTGTTTGTTTTGCATATTTAATTCTAGCCCAGCATCTTAAATTGTTGAGTTTTTTATACGCGATTTCCCCGCGGGCCAATAATGGTGTTACACCACGGCCTCGGGCCCCTAAACTTGTTTCCTTATATTAATTTCATGTTAAGTCTGCAATTTGCGGTATAAATTGGCAACTTTGGGGCGGAGATCCTTAACTCAAGTGGTTTAAGGGATGACAAATTTAAAAAATAAATGTCCGGAAGCCTTAGGCTGCGCGGTGAAGAGAAATTTAAAATAATATAAACGTATTTTTAGACACTAGTAGTATTGCACCATATAGGATTATACCTGCTATACAGGTGTTGAATCCAAAACTGCTCCAGAACCACAGCTTCAGATGCACTTAAAATTGGACGGTAAATAATTTGAACGAAATTAAATGAATTGGTGTTTGCTAGAATTGGGTGATAGTATGTGTAGAAATGAACAAGGTTTGGAGGAAAGGAAAACGGGATGACCAATCAATCACTCATTTTTATTTATTTTTTTAGTTTCATGTAATTGGAATATGAAACCTTGCTGTCCCGAAAGAATAAGCTTGAACTGATATACAAATAACACAATATGTTGCTCCAAAACTCCTTAATCTTTTTTTTTTTTATGTGACACCTCACAAGAGTGTCCCTTCCTGTGCAGTGTACAGACAGGGGAACTATGTCACCACCCGGTTGGGCGGCGTTGTGAGGCGGAATAAGGTAGGGGCTGTAGGAAGGGATTTGTTAATGCGGGCCTTGAAGAGGCTCGGATTATAGGAGGGAGGAAAAACAGATGCCGGTAGCTCGTTCCAAATACGAGCCGACTTACACAAAAACGAGTCGTAAAAACGGCCCATTCTCATGAAGCCAACGTCAACCGTGAACGGGTGTTCAGTTCGTGTCCGTCGAGTTTCGCGCACGTGCACCGGTGCATCAGGAATCAATGCTGCTAGCTCCTTGGAGCATGCTCCATTGAAATACCTGTAGAACAGACACAGCATGCCTACATTGCGTCTATGCATTAGAGAAGGCAATTGGTCTGTTAACAACGGATTGTCAATCAGACGGATCGCTCTCCTTTGCACAGATTCAAGCAGGTTTATCAAGTATTTTGGGGCACCAGCCCAAAGGTGGCTCCCAAATTTAATAGTTGGGCGGACTTGATACTTGTACAGGGTCAGCAGCTGGTCACTGTTGAAGAATCTCCTAGCCCTGTACAAGATGCCTAACTTTTTGGAGGCCTGATTTACTCGGGCTTCTATGGATCCCCGATACTTGAGCTGGTCTGATATAGTAACTCCAAGCATTTCAATGGAGTCTTTATTGGGGAGAGTGCTCGCAACAAATTGCACCAGACAGTCATTGATCTCCCTATTTGCCGAAATCAGACACGCTTGGGTTTTTTAGACGTTGAAACTGACCAAGTTGGCCTTATCCCAGGCACGAAACATCTGGAGGTGGTGGTCAATTTTTTGCTTCAAAACTTCCCGAGCTGTTCAGACATCATAGGTGGAAAGGGGCCTGTCAAAAAGATAACCCTCGTGAACGGTGCTGTCATCAGCGTAGCAGTGAATTGGTGCACATTCAACGAGATCGTTGATGTGCAATAAAAACAGCGTCGAAGACAGCACAGATTCTTGTGGCACCCCCGCATTGATATGGCATATAGAACTAAGTGGTACGTTAAATTTGCAAATTGAACCTCGTCAATCTAAAAATTACAATATTTTCTAGCTTGTTTTATAGTATTTTTATTAATTGAATTTTTTGCATCTTTGTGCAAATAAAACTTTGTTGTTCCAAAGGTACATTTTAAGATTATAAGCTTAGATAAAATCTGAAGCAAAGAAAGCAAAAGACAAATTAACAAACCGGTTTGTGATGGCGGCCAAAACCGGAACGAACGAATAATTTTGTTTCTTAACCTAATCTTGCCTCCACTGCACAAATGATCGATTCAGAGCAATTTAAGTAACTATTATGTTTATTGTTTTTTTAAATTGCTTTCTTTCGTACATAATATTTGTGTTCGTATTTATTTAAGTGTCTTATATAAATAATTAATATCGGTTTTCTTTATTTAACACTAGAACAACCAGGTAATGCTCCATACATATAAATGCCGCCACCGTCATTTTGACGGCTGATCACATGTGAGTGTAATTTTTGGTATAATAAAAAATAAATAAAACAAAAAAATAATGCTATTGCTTACTTTATTTAATTAGGTACAAATTTGGTAGGATATTAGGCAATTTTAAATACGTGCGCAGAGACCAACACGAGATAGAATACTAACAATTGATACCAAAAGACAGTGACCAATCAACGTACAGATCGAGTTCGAATGATATGCGATACCGAAAGAAAAAGGCAGATTAAAACTTTTATTTTGCGAGGTGAAATGGGTATATGGTAAACATAGAGGAAAAAGGTTGTACATGAACTCAGCTTAGTATCCCTAACCGTCACATTGACGGCGGCGGTCTTTGTATGTATAAATCATTTTATTTCAAGAAGTATATACCTTTTCACATCATAGTCATTAAAACAAGAATCAGGAAAGTTTAAAAAAAAATCTATCAAAATTTAAGTTTACTATCGTCACATTACATCGGGTAGCCGTTAAAATGACGGCTACGGTCTTTGTAGTGAAAAAGGCATGCACAATTCTTTTATATTAAAAATCTTATTACTATGCAGCTTTTTTATTTTTCGTTTCATACCCGATCCCATTCCCTAGTTCCCCAACCAAATAGAATTCCCGATCATTGCAAGAGAATCTCTTGGGACTGCAAGTGTGAATATACGAGATTACACCTGTATATATTGCGTTTCAATACAGTAGGAGAATGTGACCTGCGAAATAGTTACTTCTAAGAATTAGTAACTAAGCTTTAAAATAACAACAGGCAACTAATTTACACAGAAAACCCTTTCTACAATGTCAACAAGATAAAATTGAGATTTTACGACGATTTTCGTAGAATTTTCAAAACAACTTATTTTTTGAGTTGTGGGAGAAAATGATAAAATATTTTCAAATACTAAAAATTTTGTTTTGATATTTTCACGGCCTATTTGGTATTATCGTGATTTATTTATAGGGTGTTAAGCTTTTGTTTTTATCTAACGTTTTAGACATCGCTACATTGTCCATCCTCGGGGCAAATATGAATCACTATTTTTGAAATTCTTAGTCGAACAAATAGTTTTATGCTCGAATAATTTCAATAGCTTTGTCCACTCACTCCACACAAGGTATGTGATCCTTCCCCAAGTAAGTAAATATAATTGAACATTAATTTTATTTTATATCATTACGTAAAACAGGCACGATTCTCAAACATTTACATGCATGGATGTTTTGATACAAAGTAATAACAAAAATAATTTTTTAAGTGTGTAAAAATAAATTTTAAACAAGAATGGTTTAAAAGTATAATATTAAAATATTTGGTTAGTACATTATAGAGCGTCTTTAAATAAAGGGATTTTTCATAATTTCAGCTTGATAATGATTAATGGTAAAACTTTTTTTTAAGTGATTAAATTGGTCATTGAAAATGTCTTTTTCATTATTAGAGCAGTGTATAGTTTTATAGTATCTTAATTTTCGCGGTACAGGGGAGAATTGTACTGTATTTTTTATGGAAGGCTTTAATTTTGAAAATGTCTTTCATCCACCTTGTTGACTTTATTGATGGTGTCTTGATATTAATTCGAGATAAAATGTTTAGTGTATCAACTAAGACAGGCATAATTTTATGGAGAAGCAAAAAGCTATCAAGAAAGCTAAGAAATCAGAAAGCTATTTGTTAACATTGTTAGGAAAACATGAATATATTATTATGATTCAAAATGTTGGGATTTATAACAAGGCTAACCAGAAATTTTAACATTATAGAGTGAATTAAATTGTTATATTTTGCCTATGTAAGAAGTCCACTTGAGCACAATTATCCTGTCTGGAACCCACATTATAATATACATTGACAAGCTGTTGAAAGAATAAAAAACAAATTCTCACGTTTTATAAATTTTAAAATTGGTTTTCCGGCAATTATGTTGAACTACAACACTTTGTTAAATTACATGAATATGCTCAAAATGTCAGACAGAAGAATTTTCACTGACTTGGTATTTCTATGTAAAATTCTAAATGATTTAGTTGATAGTCCGGTATTGCTAGAATTGCTAAGCTTTCGGATTCCAAAACGTAATACTAGAAGTCAGGATTGATTTCAGTGCAGAAATTCTGGGACTAACTACCATATGTATTCCTCTTTTTCGTTGGGAATAGCCCACGTGCGTTGTGTGGAGAGGCGAGGCTAGACGAAGATATTGGCAAGAATAAAGCGTAAGAGTTGAAAGTTAGTTATGTTAACTGGCGACATTGGTGTTCGTTAAAATCGGTATAAATCACATTTTTATAAATTTTCTGTTCGCTGGGTTTAACAGTAAAAACGAATTCCATTTACGAAAATCGCGTTTAGGTACTAAAATAAATCCCAAAACTTTTATATCAATTTGAATTTGTCGAAATTGCACCAAAATTGAACAATCAGTCTCGCACTTGTGCTCGTAAATTCGTTACAATAAAAGGTTTCATCGCCTCGGTAGATTGGGCGCCTTTCCGCCCTTCACCTCGCCGCCCTACCGTCCCGCCGCCTTAAAGGCCGCCTTAGCCGTCCTAGCCGCCCATCGATTGAGTTCCCAGCTGAAAATATTACGAGATCAGACCTTTCGTCAAAATTTTGCGGGAGGTTGGAATTTTTTATTGAAGTCTAGAAATTACAAAATTTATTTGAATATATCTATTTATTTGTTATTATATCGTACGAGAAGACTATTATTGTTTAGATTAAAGATTTAAGAAATCACACAGGAACTGGAGTCTACAACTTTACCTCGCAAAATGCCAATCCGGTTAGACCGGTTTTTTTTTTTCTATGTTAATTGCTGTAATGTCATTCGATTTTAGAGAAATTTATGTACGTATGTGTTTGCGTGATTGCCAGCTAAAGTAAATATAATTCATTGTCATTGACAACAAGTCTCCTTGCCGAGTGTCAGAAGTATACCTGTCAGTGTCCGATCAGATGTCGGTGAGTTAATTTTCGCTTCCAAGATTTGCACTCATTCACAAAAATAAAAGTGAAAATAAAAAAAAGTTATACTTAATTTAATAGTTTGTGGTCGTGTCTGAAAAAATGGTTTACAACTCTGGTGTAGATTTAGTAGTTTTTAGTTAGTAGCATTCTCCATAACACCTTTTATATATTTCACATTTAAATATTAAATTATTGACAGCAAAAACAGCACAGTAACTAAACATTTTTTACATGGATCACAGCGTGATTTGTCAAACAATAAAACATTAAATATAAGATTTTTTCACGAGTATAAATTCACATACGCTGTTGACTCAACTATGCAAATCCCATTAACATTTGTTCCTGCATTCCCTCACCTCATTCCCTTACCCAATTACCTCTCCTGTTTTGACAACAACAATCTAAATACTGTGGAGTATCTACCTCAGTGACAATGTATTATTACATTGCCATTCTATTCGTGGAGTGTCCATAATTTTAGTGACCCTCGGAGTGTAATAATATTGTGTGTGCTAAAAAAACCAAAATGGTTTATATGTACCCTACTAAGACAAGCCGTACAGTGTCCAACTTTGAGTGACCATCAGAGTGTATTAATATCGAGTCTGCTAATGCCGAATGACCAGGAGAACGTCAGATCCCAATTGTAACTAAATGTTAACCCGCTTCCAAAATAATTGCGTCAACTTGAAAGGTTACCAAAACGTGTCAGTCCACAAAATTGATTCGCAATCGCATTTTTTGCTCTAGATCACCTCTTTTTTTCATTCAGAACAACTGATGAAAAGGGAAATTTAAATAGTCGGAAATACAAAAAAATTTCAGCGAAATTTTTACAGAAATATTTATTTCTGAAACTTAAAACTTTCTTTTTATTTACATGTTATGATGCTTGTAACAGAAAAAAATATTTAAATTTATTAAAAACCATCAAATATTATTAGTCTATTGGTCAAACCACAATCTAAAAACCAACCACTGATAAAAACCACCCATTCTTCGCCTGCTTTTCACGCTTCGTTTGTCCCATACATATTTTTAGACTTTCTAACTTCGGGCATAATCATAAAAACGCATTATCCCGGCTGGTTTTATGGCACAGCACTCTCCTCTTTGGGAACCTTCGCGGCGCGAGGGTATTGGTGGCACACACTGTTCTCGTAATGTACCTCTGCGGCTGGGGAATAGAGGAGTGTGGGTGGGAGTGGCACAACTTTTACAAAGAAAATTTTTGCGGCCATAATATATGAATACGGTTTTAAGTGCTAACTTTAGATTTTGCTTGTTCTATTGTTTGGTACTTTTACTAAAATGAAATATAACTAACGCTTTAGGACAATAACGGCTTTTATGAGGATTGTTCAAAATATTTCTAAAAATAATTGTATTTTATTAAAGATATGATTTGAGATTTTAACGTTGAAAAGTATAATAGTGATTTATTTTTGGGGTATAATACCGTGTTGCTCTCTCTCTTTCTCTTTCTTTCTTTATCCAATGTTTCGGACAGCCTTGCAGTGTTTATCATCAGGGCAGATGTCTCACACCGTAACGCAGTCCAAAACATTGGATAAAGAAGGAGGTAGCGTAACACGGCATAATACCCCAAAAATAAATCACTATAGTATTTTATTAGAGTTTTTGTTATTTTTTTTTTATATAACACCGGTGCACAGATAACAAATGGTGCTTGCTCTTTACAGTAAGCTCTATTGAAATACCTGTAGAATAGATTCAGGATGTGTACAATGGACTTGTGTTTTTTTATTTCTATTGTAATTTTTTTTATATGAGATAGGTATTATTTTTGATAATAAACGACCACTTTTTCCCATCACTATTAAACTTTGTTTAAATATTTTTTTACCAAAGATAATCTTATGTTTACAAGACAATGTCAAGATGGTAGTTTGCAAATAAAAAAAATAAAAATATTAATCGAATTATTTGTGGGTTAAAAATAAGTCGACGTAGCACAGTGGTTCGGTGCACCTGACCGGTCATCAGATGGGGCTTATAATAATTTGTTTTGTTTTCTTTTTTAATTTTACCACAGATAAATAGCGATTTACACTACATTAATGGTTGTTTATCAGTTGCTTAAAATTGAAAACACGTTTATTAGTAAGAGCCTAAATCTTTACTTGCAACTTCGAAAAATCCATAAAATTGATGCAAAATTTTTTATAACACATGTGAATTTTTTTAGTGCAGTAATATTTTTTTCCCTTATGCCATAACTTTTTTTCTGTATTTTTATGCTGGTGTCATTTTTGCTGTTGCAATTACTTTTTGGATAATTTCATCGTGTAACCTATATAGTCGAATTTCGGCGGAATTGATGAGGTCCATAGGGAAACGCCTGAGGCCCCAAGTTCAATTAAGAAGTTCACCCCACGGCACGATAAAGATACGATATCTTTTGCAGACCCCCGGAAACAATTTTGGATAGCCAACATCACTTTTTTCATATACACTAAATTAAAACCAATTGCAGATTTTCTCTTTGTGATTTTAGCTCTAATAAGAAATTACAAGAATGAATTACATTTGCAACAGAATTATTTAAACAAAAAGTTAACATACACGTAAAATACAGGATAAAATATAAAAAAAAACATGAAAGAAAATAATATAAATTCAAGCAAAAACACCAAAAACATTTCTTATGAAAATTTTAAAATATTTTTACTCAGCTAGCAATTGAAGACATCAACTTTTGACATAATATTATTTTAATTATTACATATTCTGTTGAAGTGAGATTGAAAACTTCAGCTTGGCAAGAAAACACAATTTATCGGTCAAAACTCACTTTATTTCTCATCATTGTCTCTTTTTAGCCCCGTACATTTCGTCCAAGGATTCTCTATTTTTCGATGCCCTCCGAAGTCCTAAAAATAGGCATCTGTTTCAGCGATGTTTTTTATAAATTTTGAAATAAATAATAGTTGCCAGGGGCCAATATGGGCCAGAGGCAGATTATAGTGGATGATAGACCAATACAATTATGTCAGTCCCGGTTGTATTACACACAGTATATAACAACTTGATTGATAGCCCTGTCATCGTTCCCACTTTTAAATTCCATGTACTGACTAGGAACACAAGACAAAATGTAACATTCTTCTGCAACACACACACAGCCAACTTTCAAGATTCAGTTACTAACCAATTGGATGCATCATCTCGGCAACAAATTTGGGGGTACTTTGATATATTTAATGAGACCATTCATAGAATTAAGCGCAATCTATACCAAAACTTTGTTGAATCTTTGATTTGTCTCATATAAAGTATTGTTTTTTTATATTTTATTTTATCCTACTGTTACATGTTTCACTAATATTGTTTCATATTTAGTTTATCAGTTAATTGATATTTCGTGATTTAAAAACTAGGTATATTTTGTTTTAATAATCCAAGTAAAAGCCAACTGAGCGTAAAAACCAAAAAAATCGTAGCGCAAACATGGATTTTCACCCTTGCGCCGGTGCAGTGTCCACGTGGAATACCACTCTTTTTTTCGCAAAATGCCGCCGATTTCGCTTCAAATCTGTATAGAATCAGTCCAACAATCCTGTATAATATAAGTCCGTGACCGTTTTGCCCTTTTCCTGATTGATATCGTGTGCTCCCCAAAAATTGTGACCATGGCTTCATTGGCCGATAGACTTACCGTGAACTTCTTCGGCTTCGATTCCCCAGGGGCACTATACTGTTTCAACTGTTCCTTGGTTTCATGTATGTTGTGGTGGATCAATATTTTTTCCACGGTCCTTGTTATCGCGGTTAAACTTTGCGGAACACTCGAGATATTTACGAAAGCCCAAGACGAAAAAAATCGTTATTTGATTTTAATGTGATCAAAATGATAATGTTCACCATTTTTTTCCACTTTCCAATACTACAGTACAGTTACAAATACTGCAATTACAATAAGAATTAGCAGCACTAAAATGGGTTCTTCTTTAATGTACCAGCCGGTGTATACCAGAACATCCTTCGGACAAAGAAGTTTCTCATATAAAGCTCCGTTGCTATATAATATACTTGGTGAAAATATAAAAACTACAGGTACGTTAAATTCTCTGTACTAGCTGAGAGTGATGATTTGGGATCACCCATGTTGTCGCTTTTATCATAATTCCATGTGGAAGTTCTGTTTCGATACAATTCTTATTTACTTACTGCGCATGTACTTATTTACTTCTAAAAATAACTTATTGTATTACAATGTATTATTATTATGTACTTATTACTATCTACTTCATTCTCGTATTATTATTATTTACTTTAATTATTATAATTTATTTACTTACTTTCTATTTATTATTATTATTTGCTTACCTATCGGTAATTATTTACCTATTTTTATTTAGTTATATTATTTTTTATTATAATTTATTATTCATACTATCCATGTTGTAATTGTTAGTATGGTTACCCTATGCTTGTGTCTGATAAGCCAGCACAGGTACCTTGTACTTTAGTTAACAGAAGAATATTATTGTTGCCAACTTACTATAAACGTACTGCCCAATGCTTCTGTTGTTGACATTTTTGTTTTATTTTTCGTACATTTTTACTAAAGTTTTGTTTATTTTTGTAACAAATGTCTTTTGTCTACCGGTCTCGAAACAACCGTGTCAATAACTTTTTCTTTTTTGGGTTTACATTTAAAGTTATTATTATTTTAAGTTTACATATATGTATTTTTTTTTAATGATGTAATTGTAAAGTTGCACATCTTGATACAGGAATTCCCTAGTGAGATGTGCAGAGTATGTTTTTTATATTAAAAACTGTTTTTTGAATGAATAAATAAATAAATAAATATGTCTCACATTATACTCCAGTTGGATATGGTCCCACCAGCTTCATATGGTTAGAAAAAGTTGGGAATTGTGTGCGCTTTTCGCATTAAATAATGTAATTTTTGTAAAAACACGAAACTAACGCATATATTTTCAGTCTTTTGAAAGAAAAAGTCTTTATTCGACAAAATATTATATAATATAAAAAATGGAATATTTCAGATCAGTTTCTCGTTGCCTTAATATTTTCGTCATAAGTACCTTTCATATGTTCGTGTGGACATACATTCAAACATCATGATTTTCCCTTATTCCTTATAAACCACCCTTAACCCTTTCAGCCCCATTGTTAATTCAAATTAAAATAAACTTTGTAATTTTTTTTTCCATAACAGTAGCGATTTAGAAAAGCCATATTTTTGTTTTCTTATAGCTGGTAATCTTTTCTGAGGCTTCTATTTTTTCCACTCGGTTGGAATCCTTATTCCCACCACAACAACGATAAATATTTTGACATCTGCTGATTGTGATTGTCATCGAATTTCTGCCGTCATTGATTACTTAATTTAAGGTGAGATATTTTCTACTCAAATTACAAATATTTTAACGCTTTAAGATGTGTTCTATAATAATAACATCAGTTCAATTCACTGTTGACAGTCATTTGCCAGAATATTGTAAATGAATTTCAATGTTAATTCAAATTAACACTGGTAGTGACGGACATGTTTTCGACTAGTATGGGGAATTTTCAAAGATTTTTGATCCTCTATTATTGCTTTATTTCTGAATGAATTTTAGTGAAAATGTTATTTCTTTGTACCTTAGAGATTATCACTACAATGTAAATGTGCATTTTTTAAATGAAAACAGTTATTTGTATAACAATTGTGTTTTGTTAATTTTACCTTACTATTTAAAAAATACCCTCTGACGCCCAATTTTAATCCAAATTAACATAGAATAATTTCTGAAAAAAAAATTTAAATACTAAAATTTTTCAAATAATTTTCTGAGGTATTATCAAGCATTACAAATTTTATATATGTGGAAACAATAATGCGGGTGTAAAAGGGTTATAGATAGGGTTGTATGCGGATTTGATGGAGCAGTAAAAAAATAAATTTGTGCCTGTGGATTCCCAATGTTTTAGTAACAATCTGATTTTATGTAAGACTTTATTACGGAGATGTAAAATTATTATTGATTATCTTATTACATGTAGTCAGCATTCTTGGGAATAAATTCTCGATAAAACTAACGAAACTTGCTGGGATGAGATAAATAAAGAAATATGATGATATTTCTTTTGATGTGAAAATATTTAGATGACGAGTTGGTTTCGGCAGTCGTTACTTTTTGTAGGTTTAAGAGGAAGCTACAACCCAAAAATGTGTATATTCGTGGTATGCCTTACTATATTGTCACAAATGTAGGTAAAAGGAATTAAAATCGCTTGACAAACGGAGTCTAGAAACGTTCGATTTCAAGCACAAAAGTGGTTTTTATTTATTTTGTAAATAATTTTATAAGAAATCAAAAAAGTTAATCAAAAGAAACTGTTAAAGATAATTTTACCTATAATACTGTATTTTTAAAAGGTTGTTTTATTTACGCCTTCATACATTTCTATTGAATAAATATTTTTTTTAGTACTATACATTTATATTTTTTATTGAGTAGTTTATTTTTTATTTGTATTCAAGGGAAACGATAGGAAAACCTTCAATTTAGCTATATAATTTTTTTTTTCATAATGTGTACCGATTCGTTATGAAGATTAATCAAAATAGTGATTTAGTACTAAGCTTCGCCTTAAGGCTACTTCCAAACATTCTTACTTATCGGTTTTCCCATATCAGGTCAGTAATAAATTGATTAGAAAAAGTTATCACTTATTCGAATGATCGAAGGTAAAGTATCACCCAGTCGAAAGAAAAAGAAAAAACATTCTGAAAGAAAAACAGTGCTTAAATTGGAGTAAGCCGTGTTTAGAGACTAGATTTCAATCACGAGGTCCTTACTATCATCTTGTATCTTTGACACTCCCTACAAACACATATTATACCCCAAAGTCTCAGTGGCTACGAGCAGTCAAGACTCTTGCGCAGTACCTAGGTATCTATTTATATATATTAAGATCGAAATCTTTAGAAATTATTTTTTTTAGGTTTGTTTCAATTCAGAATGGTAGTCTAACACCAGGGCAATACTGAAAGTATCTTCTACTCTTGAACGCAATTATACTTTGTATTATTTTAAATGAATGAAATGTGAAATAATACAAATTCATGAAATACTTGCGAACTCCGGGATTTGAACCTGCGACCTTCGGTTTGCTAGTCGAGAGCCCAACCCCTCGACCACGGAGGCCGTTAATGCTTTTAAAATATTTTTTTTATATTGATAACTAAGATCAAGACTTTTACCGTTGAACTCATACCGTTCGTAAGTAACCCAGTTAGGAGCAAACACTTTGTGGATTTACATTATTACAATAAAATAACTTTGTTTTTAATAGGTACCACTTAATTTTACATATTTTTAATATACAAAACCAACCGGTTTTGCAGTGTATTTATAAATAAGATAGAAGAGGGAGAGAGAACATGATCTTAGATGGGGCGGGGGGCGAGGGGGATGTTGGTGTGAAATTAGGTGGAGAGAAGGAGAATATGACACTATGACACTCACCAGAAATAAAATCGTAATTAAGTACTCATATTCACTCAACAATGAACCTGTCATCTCTAAAACGGAATGTAAAGACCTCGGCGTTTACCTTGATAGCAAACTTATATTTAATAAGCACGTTGACTCAATCGTTAATAGGTCATATAAAATGCTTGGTTTCATGCTACGTGTAAGTAAAATATTCAGTTATCCGCGTACAATTGTAATGTTATATTTCGCATTAGTCAGAAGTACACTGGAATATGCATCGCCCATTTGGAATCCGCAATATAAACTTTACATAGATAGTATAGAACGAATCCAAAACAAATTTATAAAATATATTACCCACAGATTCAACAATAATTTTAAGTGTACATTTGAAACTTTGCAGCGAAGACGAAGAGTAGCTGACTCAATATTTATACACAGAATTTTAAACAATGAGATTGACTGTACTGAACTTTTGTCCCTTATTAACTTTAACATACCTTTGAGACGTACACGACATACAGTGCTATTCCACACGCTAAATTATAAAACAAATGCAGCATCTAATTCGACAATTAACCGAGCTCTTCATACTCTAAATAATATTTGTATTAACTCTAACATTGACATTTTTTCGGATTCACTGCCCAAATTCAAACGTGGCATCATGTCAATAATTTAAAGAATTCAATGCGCATACATACAGACACACACACACACACACAAACACTCACACATACATTAAACACGTCACACACACACCTATAAACTACACAAGTCACCTGGTAATTAAGGAATAAACATACCACTTAGCAGACATTACAACGAAACATATCATAGGTACACAACATGAAGTATCTTATTCCTGTATATTGTTTCATCTCTGTAAATCATGTACTGTTTGTTTCAATAATATAAAATAAAATAAAAATAATAAAAATATGTTGAACATGGGGATATTTGACAAGTCTCATTGTTTATTTAGTAAATTGTTTTATTTTTTTATTTTTAGGGATTGTTTTATTTATTTCCATAACTTCTAAAATGTTCAAACGTAAAACTTTCCCATTTCTGTGAAGCTCATCTATACCCGAGGATTTATTAAAAGAGTGATGTTTATTTTTTAGGTGTGTAGCGAATTCTGGAAAACCTTGTGATGTTTTGGACATCCACAAAAATAAACGATAAATAATAAAATAACGTGCTCTAAAAAATTTTTTGTTTAAACAACGACGGAAGATTTATTGACAGACAGGCCTTGAGTAAACAGATTCCCACGGGAAAGGAGAGACCGGAGGACAGTCGAGGTTTGAACTTGGGTGGATTGACAGCCCCGAGAAAGGGATACAAATCAGAAGTGTTGTTTGAAATTGCAGTTAATTATTGAATTCAAATGGTATTAGAGAATATTGCGGAATATTGAATTAAAGTGAAAGATTATTGATCCGGTGTTTGTGTGAAGTGAAAGTGATTCGACTCAGTGGGAAAACAATTAATAATAATGACAATAATAATAATTGGATAATTTGTAGAGCGCCGTTTTGTAAAAACCCACCTCAGGGGCGCCAGGTGTTGTGCAATCGCGATTGTGTTATAAAGTTGTGTTGATTTAAACGTGATTTCGTATACAGTTCGAACTAGATTGCTTGTCTTAAAAACATGAAAATAATAAAAACATTGATTGCGTTTTAAAATAGAGTGAATGTACTTAAAGGCAGGAAGTGTTTAATCGGGCTAAGTTATTGATTTGGCGAGATGGCATTCTATCCACGGAGACCGAAAACCAGAGAATCAAATAGATTATTAACTGTGGGTTCGAATCCTAACAGATTAGGGAGGTACAATTTTATTTACAGGAATATTTAATTACCCTTTTATAAGCGTAGGGAGGAGGTCGAAAATTAAAGTGATTTAGCTATATAGTGTAACCAGGTAAGTTTCACACGAGGATTTGGAGGTGACTAACAGGGTGAGTTTTTTTATATTATTTATTAAATTTCAGAGGACCCTTTTAATAATAATAGGATACAACCGAGGTACAGGAACCGAGTTTGCAACGCCTGCAACCCAAATAATCTTCCCATAAGTAGGGATACGCTAGACGCATTGTCAATCAGCTGTGAGCGAGAGACGAGTCAACGACCTTTTCATATATAGGCCGAGAGGCGCGGAGTACAGTCAGTCAAAGGGGAAGTTTTGCTAGCGTATGCCGTCCCAAATTGAAAGCGATCGGATACAACCAGACGGAACAAAATGAAAACTTTTCTTCTGTTATTTGACCTTCTAATTTAATACCTTTCATCTATTGTTTGACTTCCTAAGTTACGAATTGGGATGCACAAAAACAAATCTAAAGTCGAAAGAGGGAGATGGTAATCTCCGAAATAAAACTACCAACCGAACAACTTTTCTCAACAGGTATCTTTCGAGAGGTAGGCGGCCTCTTTAAATTAAATGCAAAAAATCAAACCAATTATCCGTTTATACCTTACCTGAGAGGATAGGTATTCAGTAGAAGTTACCCATACCTAATACACGAGGATGCTAGTAACCTCATAAAATAAATACTGGAACCAAATATTAAAATACAGACAGTCCTCATCCCAAATTTGGCATATCGAGTAGACCTTACATATATCTCACATGATAATTGGCTGAATGGGTAGGCACACAACCTATCGTTAATAAGCAGGCAGAATGTCGACAAGATCGTCGTGTGTTATATGTGTATTGACCTAGAAAGGGATGTAAATCCCCGACGGCGTGGGAGTTACAACGTTTTCTGGAGGTGGCACGTAACTTAGGACCTTGCGTGTCACATTTTCGCGACTAGATTCGTGATAAAGGGATGTTATGGTTTTCCCCTTCTACACTCAGTAAAGTAGTTTATCCTGGAGGTGTTTGAGATTGGGGCAATTCTGAAATTGGTGAAGAGACCTGGTTTTCTTTATTCTGGCGTGAAGGTTGCCGATTTGGAACAAGGGGAGACCCGGCCGGTTGTGATATCCAGACACGCAGATATCGATTGCCTTGTTCGAATTATCATCCATCAGTTTTGTTTGGTAAGCGGAGGAGCCAGTCTTAACTTGAAAAAATTCATTTCCTTTCCTCTCCTTCCCCTCACAAAATATATACATGGATGGCGCCGACAACTAACACCATGAATTTATCGTATGTATATCACATATATAAAATCTAACACTTTATTATATTCACATTACCCTACGATAGGTAGAATCGAGTAGCTAGGGGGGGGTGAGCAGGCGACTTAGAAGATAAGGTTTATAAAATGGTTTTGAAAAACAGCGGTAATGGATTCAACTCACTCTATCTCAAAAGAACCAAGGGATACCACACAAAACATAAATAACTAGGTTTCTAAACCGAGAAACAAAAACCCAACACAACGTTCGGTGAAGCCTTTTTATACTGAACCGTCACGTGAAATGAGTACGTTCAAGGTCGTACGTCACGTAGACAAACTAGGATGTACACACTTGAAGGGGTGTGTAATAAAGAAAAGACGGCAGGGAGGACCTTCCTACCCCGGATATATATATAACCAAAGCCTTATGGAAAAGTTTGAAGTAGAAAGGGCAGATCATTACATCTGGTGCCGCAAACCAGGAGAGATAGATATACAAGCTGGTTTGAATTCATTACTGTTGTTGAAAAAAAAAAAAATGGATTTCATAAACCTTATTAATTCACATTAACAGCAAAAGAAATGGTACCTATCGTCAAAAATGATAACAGAGACATCGTACTTCAAAGGCAAAATAGAATAAACAGACAGACCCGGAAAACATTGAATTCATTGTGACGACAAAAAACATCTAAAATGTTCATAAACAACGAAGCCAAAGGATAAACAAACATCGAAATCGGATTAATTATAACACAAGAATAAGATAGCTGGGACAAATCTAAAATAAACATTGCATTCAGATATCGTGAAGTATATGGCATATTTTATACCGTTGATATTTGAATAAATGTAAACAATTATTGTTTATTCCAGATCTAAAAGGCAGATAATGTTTAAGACATAAATAATAAAAGACAGACAAAACCATCGGATCACCGCCGAGGACACAAAATAAAAACAAATCAACATGAAAATAAATAACACTCGAACATAATACAAATAACGTATTGAGGTGAAACAACACTGTTTAAACAAATAACTCAGAGCTTAAAAATAAACAAGTGTGACATGACATATTGAATTTCTACCCATAGAGACACAAAACACTTGAAAAAGCTGAGGGCGGAAAAAAACTCACCAGTAGAACAAGCCGATAATCACGGGAACCAAAAAAATAAACAGATGCTAGGTTAGAAACGAAGAACAGGGGCGCTCAACATTTTGGAAGAATTAAAATAAAATTTAAAATAAAAATAAAAAATAAATACAGAGGTATTCGAGAAACGTAAATTACCTATAGTTATTTCTAATCCCATCGACTAACACGAGGAAGCGAGATTACCCGTTGGGCTTAGAACTAAAGGGAGGCTGTGATGTTTTGGACATCCACAAAAATAAACGATAAATAATAAAATAACGTGCTCTAAAAAATTTTTTGTTTAAACAACGACGGAAGATTTATTGACAGACAGGCCTTGAGTAAACAGATTCCCACGGGAAAGGAGAGACCGGAGGACAGTCGAGGTTTGAACTTGGGTGGATTGACAGCCCCGAGAAAGGGATACAAATCAGAAGTGTTGTTTGAAATTGCAGTTAATTATTGAATTCAAATGGTATTAGAGAATATTGCGGAATATTGAATTAAAGTGAAAGATTATTGATCCGGTGTTTGTGTGAAGTGAAAGTGATTCGACTCAGTGGGAAAACAATTAATAATAATGACAATAATAATAATTGGATAATTTGTAGAGCGCCGTTTTGTAAAAACCCACCTCAGGGGCGCCAGGTGTTGTGCAATCGCGATTGTGTTATAAAGTTGTGTTGATTTAAACGTGATTTCGTATACAGTTCGAACTAGATTGCTTGTCTTAAAAACATGAAAATAATAAAAACATTGATTGCGTTTTAAAATAGAGTGAATGTACTTAAAGGCAGGAAGTGTTTAATCGGGCTAAGTTATTGATTTGGCGAGATGGCATTCTATCCACGGAGACCGAAAACCAGAGAATCAAATAGATTATTAACTGTGGGTTCGAATCCTAACAGATTAGGGAGGTACAATTTTATTTACAGGAATATTTAATTACCCTTTTATAAGCGTAGGGAGGAGGTCGAAAATTAAAGTGATTTAGCTATATAGTGTAACCAGGTAAGTTTCACACGAGGATTTGGAGGTGACTAACAGGGTGAGTTTTTTTATATTATTTATTAAATTTCAGAGGACCCTTTTAATAATAATAGGATACAACCGAGGTACAGGAACCGAGTTTGCAACGCCTGCAACCCAAATAATCTTCCCATAAGTAGGGATACGCTAGACGCATTGTCAATCAGCTGTGAGCGAGAGACGAGTCAACGACCTTTTCATATATAGGCCGAGAGGCGCGAAGTACAGTCAGTCAAAGGGGAAGTTTTGCTAGCGTATGCCGTCCCAAATTGAAAGCGATCGGATACAACCAGACGGAACAAAATGAAAACTTTTCTTCTGTTATTTGACCTTCTAATTTAATACCTTTCATCTATTGTTTGACTTCCTAAGTTACGAATTGGGATGCACAAAAACAAATCTAAAGTCGAAAGAGGGAGATGGTAATCTCCGAAATAAAACTACCAACCGAACAACTTTTCTCAACAGGTATCTTTCGAGAGGTAGGCGGCCTCTTTAAATTAAATGCAAAAAATCAAACCAATTATCCGTTTATACCTTACCTGAGAGGATAGGTATTCAGTAGAAGTTACCCATACCTAATACACGAGGATGCTAGTAACCTCATAAAATAAATACTGGAACCAAATATTAAAATACAGACAGTCCTCATCCCAAATTTGGCATATCGAGTAGACCTTACATATATCTCACATGATAATTGGCTGAATGGGTAGGCACACAACCTATCGTTAATAAGCAGGCAGAATGTCGACAAGATCGTCGTGTGTTATATGTGTATTGACCTAGAAAGGGATGTAAATCCCCGACGGCGTGGGAGTTACAACGTTTTCTGGAGGTGGCACGTAACTTAGGACCTTGCGTGTCACATTTTCGCGACTAGATTCGTGATAAAGGGATGTTATGGTTTTCCCCTTCTACACTCAGTAAAGTAGTTTATCCTGGAGGTGTTTGAGATTGGGGCAATTCTGAAATTGGTGAAGAGACCTGGTTTTCTTTATTCTGGCGTGAAGGTTGCCGATTTGGAACAAGGAGAGACCCGGCCGGTTGTGATATCCAGACACGCAGATATCGATTGCCTTGTTCGAATTATCATCCATCAGTTTTGTTTGGTAAGCGGAGGAGCCAGTCTTAACTTGAAAAAATTCATTTCCTTTCCTCTCCTTCCCCTCACAAAATATATACATGGATGGCGCCGACAACTAACACCATGAATTTATCGTATGTATATCACATATATAAAATCTAACACTTTATTATATTCACATTACCCTACGATAGGTAGAATCGAGTAGCTAGGGGGGGGTGAGCAGGCGACTTAGAAGATAAGGTTTATAAAATGGTTTTGAAAAACAGCGGTAATGGATTCAACTCACTCTATCTCAAAAGAACCAAGGGATACCACACAAAACATAAATAACTAGGTTTCTAAACCGAGAAACAAAAACCCAACACAACGTTCGGTGAAGCCTTTTTATACTGAACCGTCACGTGAAATGAGTACGTTCAAGGTCGTACGTCACGTAGACAAACTAGGATGTACACACTTGAAGGGGTGTGTAATAAAGAAAAGACGGCAGGGAGGACCTTCCTACCCCGGATATATATATAACCAAAGCCTTATGGAAAAGTTTGAAGTAGAAAGGGCAGATCATTACAACCTACAACAATTTTTTCAACAGAAATTAAAGCCGTTTTCTACACCAATAGCAAACTTTTAATCATTTCAAAGGATAAAGAAAATAATTTAAGCCATTCTGGCATCTATAAGCTTAAATGTAATGATTGCACACAATTGTAAATAGGTAAAACTGCAATAATTTTTCAAACGAGGTGGTTGAACACTTGAGGCGCCTAAATATTGTAGGAGTCTTGAAGAGAACACCCCCCCAAAAAAGACAGAGACCGGTAAAAGTTCCACAGCCGAACCGTTGAACTCAGTAATGAGTCTTATAAACAACCCGTTCTCAAGAGACAAACATCAGTCGTGAACAAATATTAGACATTCGTTTTCCATGCTTTCCAATTGTGCGCCAGTGCCGAAGGAATCAATGATACTACTTTCTCGGAGCATCTTCCATTGAAATACGGGTAGAATAAGAACATGTCACCTAACACCTTATGTTAAGATTTACGTAGCTGACCGCCAGTTTCTGCACAAAGATTTTCCCCAAGTTTGTTGTGGCTCCAAACCAATGGTAGCTGCCAAATTCAATAGTCTGGCGCACGAGTGCACAGAATCTTCTTCGTAAGTTGAATTGTACACGTTTCAATCGAGATGATATCACGTCTCGTTCTCAGAAACTATTTGTTGCAAGATTCAAAAAAGGATTTTCTGTATCTCTAACAGCCAATATTTCCAGAATAATTCGCAAGTTCATCCCGAGGCGTTGTTAATCCAATTGAGAGAAATCTCATTAATTCTATCAAACAAAGAACCGTTGTCTTGTTTTCACATTTAAAAAGTAACTACACCTGCAGAGTAATTGTATATTCGAATAAAAACTACATTCAAGTTAATTAAATTATATTATTAATCTTTAATTTATCTGTTGCCTTCTGTTAAAAGGATATTGTCTATAACTTATGCACTTTCCTAACTTCAAAAACCATCTGGAGCCAGTGAGACAATGGTCAATAAAATACAGGATATTTTAACTGTTTTTTTCTAAATAAATTAAGAAAAAGATTACGATACTAAAAGTTATTTTATTTTTATGGTGACGAATAAATTTTCTACAACGATTTTAAAAGTGCTGTTTTCGATTTGACGACAGAACGACAGGTCTGTTTTTATTCGTGAATTCGGCGGCGTGGACGTCAAATCAGGTGACGTTGGTGACAGCCATCTTACCAGACATTGGCGTTGTCTATGTCATAATGAATTTCTAAACAATTGAAAGAATTTTGAAATTTAATGTTAATATTTTTGATAATTTTTTAAATCAATAATTAAGAAAGAAAATTTAAAAATTACATTGTTCAGTACTATGGTCAGAATCAGAAAAAATAAACTTATTTCTCATATTTTGAACTGTATTCATAGTTTGTGAAAATTCCTTTAAGTTATATTATGAGGCTGAAGGGAGTAAGGAGGAGGAAAAGTGATAGGGAATAGGAAAGTGGGGAAGTTAAAGTACCTGGCAATTTAGATCTGATTACCAAACAATGCAATGCGATATCAGCAATGTTTTGATGCTGAATGGTGTTATTTTACCAAAATACTTTCAGTGTCAAACCACTATTCCCAATCGAAACGTAGGATAGTCAGGTACTTCATAATCTTTCCCTACCCATCTTCTCCCCATACTCACTTCAGTCTCAAAACATTCCCTAAATGGAGATATCATAGACTTCGGACAGCTGTGCCATAATTATATCTTAAACATTAATTTTTTTTTTTTTTTGATTTTTTTAGGTTTTCTGTAATGACTTTTAATATTAACGAGCACTCATTTTCTACACGCAGCTCTCTTGAAGGAAAGAATATAAAATTGCTCAAAAATTTATACTGTAAAAAAAGTTGATCATAAAAAATTTGCAAAAAATACTTACCTAGTAAGTAAAGAAAAAAATTTAATCACACCAATTCTAAATTAGATAGATACGTATAAATATATTTACGTTTCAAAGGCTGTTATCTTTCGAACTATATTACCAGGATATTTTAAAACATCTCTTTACATGGCTGCGCGCACAAGTTTGTACAGAATTTTGTTGCAATTCGCATGAGTTAAAAAGTGAGAGGATTCAGTTGTGACTCAATTTAATAAAACTTAATTATTAAAAAAAAACATCTCGTACAGTTAAAAAATACTAAAAAGCATTTTGTCATGTCAAAATAAAAAAAGTAGAAGTACCAATTTGTGTTTTAACATAAATTTTGACATTTGTAATTTCGAATTTCGACCAACGAAACGCGTCCATAAAGATTCCATAAAATTGTTTTATTTTTATTGTAGAATTAATCATGTTTCCAAATTTAACACTAATAATTAATAAATTTGTCTCTAAAATCATTAAATAAATCAATGCGTTATGAAAAAAGTTTTTTTTATTAAAATAAAACTATTTTTATCCATTAAAACATTTAAAAGAAACATTTTAATACGTTTTTTCGTTTAACTGAGGATTGAAACTTCCCCCCAGAGATTGGAGTCAACCGCGCTAACAGCTGCGCCAAATCCCGATTGACTGGGAACGACATTTATTTGGCACTTTAACTGCTGTAATGTGATTCAATTTCAGAGAAATGCGTACATATCCGCGTGTGTATTTATGATTGCCATCAAAAGTATGCATTAAAATCGACAACGAATCGATCTGCCATGTTTCAGATCTATCAGATGTCGAAAAGCGGTTTAATTTCCATTTCCAAGATTTGCGTTCATTCATTTACGAAACAAAATCAGATATCTCAAATTTGACCAACTTCGGGGGAGTCTATTTTCATCATTTTTTTAATTTCAGTTCAAGTCATTTAAAAAAAGTTGTTTAAAAAAACAATGACAAAGATTTTACAAAAATTATTCGTGTTTACACAAAAAAATGAAAAAACGCACACTTTTTCCACATTTATAAATTTTTTTAACTGGAGCTGACATCAACACAACCGTACTGTAAAAATTTAATATCTAAATATAATATAGATAAGATATGTATAGTAGGTATTTAAATATGCAATATTTTTTTGCCAATATTTCACAGTTGATAAAAAAAAATAAAAGCTTACCTACAATGCCCTTTGTTTAACAAAAAATCATTGACTTTGTTTGTTTGAAATCAGCCCCGATTGCGCTCCTTTTAGGGATTTATAAATAAAGGTACCAAATAACTTTTGTACCTATAATAATATTACGTATCTTTAAACTTTACGCAAGGACCAAGTCATTTCTTGGAATGTGAGATTTATCTTAAAACCGTGAGCCATAAACATTTTTTTATCACTCGCCTTGCTTTTAATCCGTTTGTTTGCTACCGAACACGTATTACACTACAAATTTTGCAAATCTCCCCAAACCGCTCCGGCCTCGTAAACCTTTAATATTAATTCTCTGACGCGGCGTTTTTTATCTCGGTTTAATCAAAAAGCACGTACTAGTAATTTATGATTTTTCGCCTCAACAAATTCCGTATTATCCAGTGCGCACGGAGGTCGGGCAGGGTGGGCCTACCCTCTCAAGGGAGCGATAAAATGAAATAATAGAGCCTCCCTAACCAAGCTACAACCCTAATGGAGGCTTTTCAGGAGTTTTCAGCACTTCAGCAGGGAAGTGTGCCGTCATCTGATTAAGCTAGCGGTAACTTTGTCGCGTCATATTTCCTCGTTTGGAGTACTCGCAGTCCCACCACTATGATATGGGTTCTTTCTCCGTTTATTGTTATTTATGGCAACTAGCGGACAACCAACCGGACGCTGGCAGATCATGAATTTTTCACAAAAAAATATCCTTGTTAGTTAAGTTTTCGGAAGACTTTCACTATTTTTTATTTCTCTATTTGCATCAGTTGATTCAATTATATCTATGATTTAGTACCCTCAATATGTATCTACGCTTAAAAACTACTGTTAAGTGTTTAGTATAAGTACGATGATTTTTTAATTAAGAATGATGATTTTTACATTTTTTTGTTAATTCTCGGTCGCATATTAAAAATATATTGATAAAGGCCTCTGGACAAAAAGTGTAGATATTACTTTCATTATACAGGATGTCCGGGGGTAGAGGGCACAAAATTCGGGAGATGATTCTATATGTAGATAAAAAAAAAATTAAAAATAATATTTTTTTTTCCATGCAAGGAATCACCTTTTTTACCTTAAAAAGTTGGAATATCGCCAAAGTCAGTTATCTTTTTTACTTGTACTGTCATGCAGAATCACCTCCCAACGTTTGGTTTGTCGATTTTACTCTAGGAAATGTGTAATAATATTGGTGTCGTCAATTTACAGCGAATTATCTCGATAGCTTTGCGGTTTGTATATTTGTTCTATTACAATTCTTTTTTCAAAGTTAATACTATTTTATGAAAATTGCTTTAGCCATAAAGACAACGTGTCATAAGTTCAAAAAAAGATACGTTATTCATTTTTAATTTGTGTTAACTTTATCTATTTAACCTAACTTTATTTATATTGTTCACTAAATCGCACTACTTTAAATCAAAATTCATTACTATAATTTAAAACAACAATATTGCTTAAACATAAGAATCATTTTTTATTAACCTCATTTATAAAATTAATTTTTATCCATTATCAATTAAGAATATTAATTTTATTTATTACACTTGAATATGAGATGAATTAAACTAAAATAAAAATGTGTGTCTAAAGTTTTTTTTATGGATCGTATTCGTACGGCAATCTGTCACACTGTGAACGAAATATACTTCAAAGCAGCTTTAAGAGTATAGAACGGTACCGGTCGCATTTTCAGAAATCGGCCTGCAGCAGGACAAAATACCTATATTATATAAAAGTCAACTGTGATAGGAAAAAACATTAAAAAAAAAACAGTTCCATCTGTTAAAATAATTATATAAAATTAATGTTCTGATAAAATTCAAAATGGTCGAAATAAAACAGGTTTTCCGTACGCTCAGTCAACTAATAATATTTGAAATTATTGACAATGACAAAACTTATCACATTGACCCATTCTCGATACAGGAATCTTTCTATTATTCGAAAAGCAAAGAATATATATTTCGATAAATAAAAGAAGGATATAGCGGACTTCATAACAATAATTTCCCCTCCAAATTGCTAAATGCTAACCAAATAAACCGTAAATCATGACTTTGGTAATAAGTTCTCAGTCCAAAACTAACCAGAGATAATATTGAACAATCCACTGGATGGGATCACGATACCACAAGAAAATACGGTTTTAAATAAAACATTTTACTGTCAGAAATACTTTATGAAGGGATATTACCTTATCGCTAGGGAGAAAATAAAATACGAACATCATTTTATTTTATTTATTGCGGTACTCAATGTTATTTTTTGATTTAAATTTCGATATCGACTTCACAGTATTATGAGATTAAGATATTAACTTTTTAAAAACGCTATAATAATATTTCTGTACGCATTTTAACAGCACAACTCAGATTTCTTCTTTATTAACTACCTAAAGAACCATCACGCCGTTTCCCGGCACGGGTAGGCAGAGAGAATGGACCGCCTAACAACTCGGTCTTGGCACACACTTCTTGCCTCATTCACATTCATACATCGTCTCGTACATACTCTTCTATTATTTTGACTTTGACATGGCCCGACTCAAGTATTTGATTCAATTGATTACCATTCCTTACACTCCTTTCTATGCTCATTTACGCTACGTGCCTAAACGATCTAAGCCTCCCTTTCTTAATCTTACTTATTACGCTTACATCAGTCTTGCATTCATTGCGGATTTCCACATATCTCACAAGACAATACATGGTTTTACCACACATATGCCTCAAGGATTTAATTTGTACAGCATTCAGTCTACTTTCATCCTTTCTCTGCCAATTCCATGCTTCACTGCCATACATCAGGGTAGGTACCTGTACTCCATCGTGGACTGCTAGTTTTGCTTCTTTTTACAATTTTTTGTTAGCGCCAACTGCGTTCAGTTCTTCATTAATGGGGTTACCTGCATTTATCTACTTAAAATATTTCCGTCAGCCTTCTCACCCCTCGTGAACGTACTTCCTAAATACACAAACTCATCCACCTGCTCCAAATATTCCTCATTCACAACTATATTGCACATTGTTTTCGTAATCTCTCTTTTCTTCCAAGTGTAGAACCCACATGGCTTCTTATATTTTTTTAAACACTTTGGTGATGATGTATGGAGGGTGATATTAAGGAAATGAATGAAAAGATGTTAAGGGAAGGAGAAAAGTATGAGGGGTGGGTAGGAATCTAGGGGTTAATGTGTTACGGACGTACGAATCCATCCCTCCAACTGCTGTGCATGGCGATGGAGCGAGTGCTGTTGGAGATGTCAAAAGGCTTCCCTCAACTAGCCTATCTCTCGACACGGCCTACCACGCAGTTGGCGGGCAATCCATCCGCCGCCAAGACAGAGGACAAACCTCATCCCATTATCTTCTAAAAATCATGAATATTTTTTAACATAAGCCGCACAAGAGTCTGGAGCCAGTGAGACTATGGAATCCCCAATTGGTGTATGTTTTGAGGCTGAAGGTGAAGCTTTTGAGGTTGGAAGTGGAAGTAAATGGGAAATAGGAAGGTGAAACAGTACCTGTATATTCAGATCTGGTCATCAAACATGGCTAAAGCCATTTTAAGCAACTCGTCAAATCTAAATGGTGGTCTCACACTAAGGCGTTACTGAAAATATCTTCCACTCTATGCCGCAAGTATACTATGTAAATTTTTAATGAATAAATTTTATAATTGTACAAATCAATAAAATATAATTTATTTGTACACGCCGGGATTTGAACCCGTGGCGTTCGGTTTGCTAATAATGGAATGACACAATCCTTTTTTTACCTTCTTCCCAAACTTCCTTTTCCATCCATGTTCAGTGTATAACTCTTATTGTGATGCTTTTGACACTCAAGTTTTCACCAATTTACACATAACGTTCAAGCTATCTAATAGTAATTTTCCTAATCTTGTTTATTACGCATCGTATTTTCATTCCATTAGATAATAGCGCTACAATATTTAGCAATCGGTTACATGATAACTCAACCCAATTAAATTTAACACACCGTCAAAAAGTCATTAAAAGCGATGAAACAAACTAACATGTAAAACTTACCTACGTAATCCATTAAAACTAGTTTTTGTTTCATCACTTTTAATGACTTTATTTCACTTTTTAAAACTGTGTTGAATTGTTATTTCGATGAGTAATCCTGTCACACTAGCAATCACTTCTGCAGAAAACACGATAGATACTAACATTGTTGCCTTTTTTGAACAAAGGTACCTATGTTAATTGAAAGTACATACCTAAAGTGAGTGATTATTTTTGCTAAAAGGGCTTTTACGTGGTTATTTTCGAACAAATACTCCATCAAAATTCTTAAGCCCCTTATAATTTAGAAAAAATTCCAATTTATTTGTTCTTTATTAAATTTTTTATTGACTCTTTTAATATTCGTGGACACGTTTTTTATACCAAATGGGCCTTACGTGTTTCAAATTATACAACACTGATAAACAATCAGTTGTTCAAAAAAATTAGTAAGGGTATTATTGTTTAAAAGCTGTGAAAATACTGGAATAAAGCTGAATTTCTTCAGTTTTGTCTCTTCACAAAAAACGCTTTTCAATATATTTTATAGTTAAGGTAATATTTTTTTGTCTAAGTCATCGAATAATTCAAAGTCAATTAATATTATTACAACAATAATCTTTTTAAATAACACAATAATGCATAATACCTTATCTTCAATATAACTCACATTAAATTACGTTTTGGTTTTGTTCACTTATATTCAAATTGAACAGTTTAAAAACAAAATTATCGATTTTCTGTTTTCAAACAATTTTTTTAACTTTGCTGATAATTTTTTTCGATAATTGCAAAATCACTTAGGACGGGTTGTTTCGGAGAATTTGAACAATTCATCAAATTTCAACGTTCATTTCCGGGTTCTGTGAAAGTCCTGTTCAAGTTTTGTTATTATATCATTATAGGCTAGTTGCTTGACAAAACTGAAATTAAAACAGAACTTGAAAAAATCTTTCACAGAACTGGAAAATGAACGTTGAAATTTGATGAATTGTTAAAATTCTCCGAAACAACCCGTCCTTAGTGCGTCGTTTTTATTCAAGTGAAATAAACAACTTTTTAAACATCATTACTTAATAGCTAAACGCCCTTGAGGTGATTTTGCACAAAAATGGCGCTATACAAAGCATCCAAATGTCAGGACAAACGCATAATGAAAATTATAAACAAATATAAACATATTAGTACCCGATAAGTACAATCAAGCTGAATAACGGCTTATTCTTCTGCAAAAATGGCTTAAACAAAACTCTCTCATACTTAATGTTAACAAAACGTCAATATTTGACGTTTTCTATAACTGCAGAGGACAGTCAGCTGATGATTATGTAATTTAAGAGCATAATCAATAATCATCAGCTCACTAATATTTTAACTGTAAAAGATAGTTAGCTGATGATTATACTCTTAAATTACATCAGTGTCAGTGTCACTCTAGTAAAACAAAACATATAAGCATAACATATCACGGCATTGAAATCTATGAAAATCTTTGATGGGACTCCCACATAAATAGCATTACGAAGAAAATCACAAAGCTCATGTACCTACACTTTAGAACCATACACAATTTATTAAGTAAATTTTATCTCTATAAATTCTACTATGCTCTTTGCCAATCAGGTATAGAATATGGGATTATTGGATGGGGATCTTCATAAAACACCCACATGAAGCAGCTCGTTAAAACACAAAAGCAATACCCATAAGAACTCAATGGTAAGATATTTTTACAAACTTGATATTATAAAACTCTATGCACAAAATGCTCTACAATAAATTAAAATAAAAAACTGAACTACCCTACTGACCTATACACCTACAAAAACAAAAACATAAGATATACCGAACATCCCAAAATTAAATACATCTTTTGGAAAGAAAAACCATAACTTCCATGGTACAAAACTATATGACGCCCGTCCAAATGAAAGTAAAAACACCACGGAGATAAAGTTTAAAAACGACATCAAAATATGGCTTACTATACATCAAGATGAGGAAATCATTACAATTATGAAGTAGAAAGTGAGGAAATTATGATGTAAAAACCTACAGTCCTCAAAACAGGAATACCTAGTGAGGAGGGTAGTGAATACTTTACTTTGTATTTCTTAAAATAGTTATTAATAAAAAATAAAAAATATATATATATATAAAAACCCATAGACTAAAATATTTGAATGGGCGGTAATTAATTAGTCTCGTAATATTTGAAAATCTCTTACCTACGACACATTCTGAGTAAATTCAATAAACATATAATCAAAATTACTTGTTTTTCAACTACCACATTTTTTATTACCGCTGACCGGTTTCAAACAACCGCTCCTTCATCCGGGCAAAATATACGCTAACTCAATATAATTAGGGTTGAACATATAGTATTTATGTATTCGGTATTGAAGTTGGGGTGCAGGTATTACCAGGGGTGAGTGGGGAAGGAATTAGAATTGACGTTGAATAGGAACACTTCTGATATGGGGCTATTTCTTAGGCTTCTAAGTTATCTAAGAATTTTATTAGTATTTAATACATAGAATATTTGTGTCCCCGTATTTATTTCAAAACTTACGACACACTTACTGACCAATAGGATGCATGATCTGGGCAACAAGTATGGGGGTGCTATTGATTTATTGATTGACTCCATTTATAGAATTAAGCATAATCTCCACCAACACTTTGTTGATTCCTACAAATTAGAGTAGCGTTGGTAAATTAGTTTTAAATATTGAAGACAATATTAGTGATTTTTAAACGCAAATCTGAAACAGAAAAATCAGAAAAGGAAACGGTCACATCTGGGACTCGAACCCTCCTTTTCTGATTTTTCTGTTTCAGATTTGCGTTTAAAAATCACTAATATTGTCTTCAATATTTAAATATTATAATTTGAGGTTTTACTCAATAAGTTATTCCGAAAAATAATAATTCATTTCTAGACTTGCAGAAAAAGTCAATAGATGTCGCACATTAAAAATAAAAACAATAAGATAGGTTTATCTATAAGACGCTGTCTAGGATTGCAATTAGTTCGGGTTGAATCTTGCGATCATACATAAAGATAGTTGCCAATAAAAATGTGCGGTGAAAAAATGAAGACAACGTTGGTAGTTCTTATTCGAAGTATGATACAGTTAAAAGTGACCGATGAGGATAGGGTCCCATTAGCGCAGTTGGTAGAGCATTGTCCCGGAAAGACAAGAGTCCTGGGTTCGAGTCCCAGATGTGACCGTTTCCTTTTCTGATTTTTCTGTTTCAGATTTGCGTTTAAAAATCACTAATATTGTCTTCAATATTTAAATATTATAATTTGAGGTTTTACTCAATAAGTTATTCCGAAAAATAATAAATTAGTTTTAATGATTTGTCTTATATGTAGTGTTGTTGTAATTTTTTTTTTACTTTATGTTACTCTTACGTTTTAATAATATTGCTTCTTATTTTTTAATATTTTCTCATTATACTTATAATCACAATTTTACAAGTGTGTATTTTTTACCTTCTCTAAAATGGATTACATCTATTTACTGTCAATATCTCCTGTATAATACATATTCTCTTATTGTACTGCATCATGTATCACTTCTATGTAAAAGCCTTTCAGGCGTATATATATAAATTTATGGGATCATAAAAAAAACTTATAATATAAAACTAAATAAAATAATATTATTGTTTCATTCAATTATAATGGATAGCCACAAAGTTATAGCCTCGTTCAATGGAATAATATTTGTAATTATTATAACCGTCTAAGGGCCGTCTGTTTCAACGCTAGCTATAGTAAAAGTAAGAGTAAAAGTAAATGCTAAAGTTAAATTTCACCAAAATGCGTTTTTCAATCAATTTAACTCCTGGTTTTACGTCACTTTTAACTTTTGTTTTAACTTCCCGAAATCCGAGAGTTACTCGCGAGTTATTGGCGATTCTCGAGTTACTCCGCCATTTTGACATATTTGACAGTTCTATACGTAAGGTTCTTCTGTTGAGTGTTGTTACGAAACGATTATTAATCATGATTAATATTATCGAAGATGACAGTAGTGAAGATGAATTCGTCATGCAAAATGTTTTACAGTGAAAGCCAAAAACATTTCGACCCCGTGTTAATAATATGGTCATTTGGGATGATTCCGAATTTTTGGCACGGTATCGCATGTCGAAAGAGCTTGCAAAAGCTTGTGACGGATTAAATTGAGGGAGATATCACGACTACTGGAAAGTAAATTATATTTTTTCCGTGTAATATCGTATATATTATAACAGGTCGTCATTTATTTTTAAATACCCACAGAAATATTTTTCTAGGAACAAAACAATGTAATAAAAGTATATATTTTTTCATAAACTTTGGTATAAAACTTATTATTATATTAAACCCTATATATAATGTTTCAATATACATATTATAATTGAAAAGAAACTATGCAATAAATATATAACTTTTTTTACAAAATTTGGTTGGAATTATTAATCAAAGGAAACTAGCCCCTCCAATACTCTCAAGAAATTATTCCTAAAACTATAAATCGATCTTCATCATGTAAGTAAAAATTAAATTCTGAAATAAAATATTCGAACACAATAACAAACAAGAAGTCGGAAGAGGTTATAATGATGCACAACAAACTTCTGTATTTTGACACTATTTGACAGTCACTTAACCAGAGATCATATTTAATCTTCGGTGTGGCCGTACCAAAAAATAATGCCGTGCGTTTTTCCACGTAATTTCGAGGAATATTCTGCTTTTTAGACTGGCCACACTAGTAACTGTTACTTTTGCATAAAGGCACTTGAAACAGCGCGCGGTCCGATTTAACATCCTTGTTACTTTAACTGACAGTTAAATTTTTAACTTAGCTCACGATTTAGCATTCTGTTGAAACAGACGGCCCTAATTTATGTAAGTGACTCGTAGGTTGCTTAGATTTTGAAAACACTGATTAATTTTCAGCTTACTGAGCATTTTTCTCACTTCTGCATTTCTTAGTAAATTAATATTATTTCAGATATTGTACAGTAAACGGCATTAGGATGCTAGGGCTAGTACAATCGTGATTAATAAATAGCAATATTCAATAAATAAATAGCAATAATCTTCTTACACTCAACGTGTCTAAAACAAAATACTTGACTTTTAGTAAAACAAAAGCTTGTCAGCCAGATAGTCGCCCACAATTAAATGCACCAATACTTCCACAAATAACACACGCTGTAATTGTGACACAATAGATTACGCGGATAATATCAAATATCTCGGCTTAACTGTTGACCAAAATCTAAATTGGGATCTCCAAATTAACCTAATAACAAAAAAAATCCGGAAACTATCATACATCTTCAAAACAATACGAAATATTATGTCATTAAATCAGCTAAAAAATATATACTTTGCACTTTGTCAAAGTATTCTAATGTATGGTATTTCAGTATGGGGAGTAGCAGCAGACACTCATCTCAAATCCCTTAAAATTAATCATAAATCAATAATTCGAATTATAATTTTTCGAAGAAAACTTCTTCTAACTGCTTTTCACTTTGTGATGGCATTATTTATTTTTTATTAAAACACAAATAACATTGTTTACATCACTTCACAAGCACATACAGGAGCACAAGTATACTTGTGCTCCTGATGAAGTGAACTTGGTTCATGAAACATGTTGAGATTTTGTATCGAAATAAAGTGATGTAAACAATGTTATTTGTGTTTTAATAAAAAATAAATTCGAATTATGTTTAGAAAGCCGACAGAACAGCTAATGATTGAAAATAATTTATTAGACATAAATAAACTGTTCATAAAGAAGATCATCTACAAAAACTGCATAAAAAAATTACCACATCACATAACTCACTCGCAAAACACGAGAGCAATTACACACAAACAATTACAAGTACTGTATATCAAATCAAATTTCGCTAAAAGACATGAATCTTACCTGGCTACAAACCATACTGCACAAAAATTCTAACAAAATTACAAAATTTTACAATTAATTATAATACGAAATACTCATTTCATATTTTTATACATAATTCTTCAACACATATACTACACTTATTTTTTTATTTTTATAATACTCATTTTTTTACTTCTATTTTTTTCTTATTATTTTTATTTTACTAAATATTTGGTTTATATATAAATTGTTAATTACCAGCCGCAGAACAGACTAGGTATGTCTAGTGAGGAGGGTAATGAAAAAAAAAAATCTGTACAGAACCAACCTTAAATAAACGCCCGGGTTGCCGGCACTGTAACTGAATATAAAGCCACATCTTGAATGAGCGTACAGTTTTAATCCAGGGGATATACGCCGGTTGGGTGATCTCGTGAGTTAAGGAGGGGGTGAAAGAAGGGTTTTCTGAATCTGAGCCATTTCAAATCTCGTGTTTGTCGATAAAAATAAGAAAATAAAGATATTTTTTAATGTTATACCGCATAAGAGTCCCCACTTCTCCCAATAGTCTGGAGCCAGTGAGACTATAGCATACCCAATTGGGGTATGTTCAGTGGCGGCTCGTGACTTTTGGGTGTATTAGAGTGCTTTTTGTTTTGGTTTTTGAATCTTTATTTAGATGTATGCAGAATTTTTCAAACATCTAATAGAAAAATATAAAAAATACAAAAAATAACAATTACATTTTAAGAGAAAAAGATAAATACACAAAATTATATTATATAAGATATCTAGATGACTAAAATAATATTGGTGAGTATGTTCAACAATCAAAAAATATTTTTTACATATAAAACACATGTCCTACGAAAAGTGCTAAGGCTTAGGGCTTCCGTTACGACAATTGGTAGGTTATTATAAAGTTTTTGCCCTTTATAAAACGCGCTGTTTTGTGTGCATGAAAGTTTAGTTTTGGGAAGCCTAAAATCTCTGCGTCTTCTAGTAGGATAATTGTGAACATTTTCATGGCACATAATATTTCTTTGCAGATAATTTGGGAGCATATTATTTTGAAGCTTATACATCATTGTTAAAGTATTATATATGATATGTTGTTTGGTTGTCATCATATTTAAATTTTGTAACATAATTTTAACTCTAGTAAAAATGTTGCATTTTAAAATCATCTTCATCCCCTTATTTTCCATAACCTGTAGTTTATTATTTTGGGCTTCGTTACATAAGAATAAAACACTAGAACAATAATTTAAATGCGGAGTAACAATAGAATTGTAAACAAGGCGCGTTGTCTTTAGATCTAAGTTATTTCTGATCCTTTTTTGGAATCCAACTTTTTTAGCAATTTCCTTTGTTATGTATTCTAAGTGTTCATCAAATTTTAATTTTTCATCTAATATTACACCCAGATATTTAATACTACTCACCCTTTCTATGTTTACGTTATCAATTTTTAGTATTGCCTGCTCGTTTCCCCTACGCTATCCACAATCAAAAACTTTGTTTTCATAACATTCAATTTTAGTTTGTTTTGGTTTAACCAAAGTGTTTAAGTCAGTTTGTATTTTTTCAATGGCGTCCTGTAAATTTTTACGGGCTATGTAGTATAACAATGTATCATCAGCAAAGAATTGAATTGCAATATTACAAAAAACGATATTATTGATGTTGTTGTAGCCGAACAAATCTTCTATTTTTTTTTTCGAAAATTAAGCGTTTTTTAATCAAGAATTTCAGGAAATTCATACGGCGCACGGTTTAATTGAAATTTCCTGAAAATCTTCACAAAAAAAATTATATGAAAAAAATAAAAATTGTTTTGGATTAAACAAAATCAATAGTATCAAATTTTACAAACTTATCACTTTTTCACATTCAAAAGTTACGAGCCGCCACTGGGTGTGTTGAGAGGCTGCATGTAGTGGAGAGGGAAATCAGGTGGATAAGTACATGGTTATTAAGATCTGGTCACTAGACACAGACCTCCAGCTTGCTAGTTGAGAGCCTTATCCCTCGACCACGGAGGTAATGACTAATTTATCATATATCTCTCTTGTCTACCATAGATAAAATTAATATTTCAAAGATCCATATCCCATGATGGAAAATACGTTAAAATAAATGCGTTTGCACATTAATAGCAGCCAATGTTGAGAAAATTTCATAAGCACAAACAGATTTCTATTTTATTGTAAAGAAAAGTTATGAAATAACGCCAAAAGGACTATAAAGGTGGTGAGAGGGATTGTCCAATGTGTCTTCCACATCTTCTGTTACTCGATCTAATACGTTATGGTAATTATGCAGTCTATTAAAGCAATTATCTTTTAAAAGTAACTACTATTGCCCTCTAAATAAATAAAAAAATACAGTGTTTGGCAAGCCTACGCACGACGGAAGTGAAACTTTTAGTGTTCTTCTCTCTCTCTTTTCATTTCATTCTCTCTTTTTTTCTGTCTATTGACATATTTATAAGTAGCATGTGATAAAAAAATTAAAAGTTATAAAAATATGGGATTCAAACCCGGGTCCTGCATAACGAGTGTCGAACGCTCTGCCTAGAGACCGCGAGGAGAGGTATCTCGCTCGACGAGAACCCCCTACACAACGTGTACTCCTCAATTGACTTGTCCCGCGCAAATTTTCGTTTTCAAACACGGCAAATGAATAATATCATATAACGTCTCGTTAACGCTTTATATAGGGTCGAATTGAAGATATATCGGCAGTGTGAAGTCATATCTGTCGTTTTTCAAAATATTTCCGTATATTTGTCCGTTTTGGAAAAGATCTATCGCGTTTTAACAGT
Organism: Hesperophylax consimilis; assembly: GCF_061612785.1. Lineage (NCBI taxonomy): Eukaryota > Metazoa > Arthropoda > Insecta > Trichoptera > Limnephilidae > Hesperophylax > Hesperophylax consimilis. Next base: position 26,845,387 of record NC_142859.1, read on the forward strand.
CTCATACCCGTATGGAGTCTGAATTTGAAAAACATTTCTAAATTTTGAAAAACTCACTTACGGCTGTGTTTTTTACTAAAAAAACTTGTCACGCAAGTTTGCGAGGGTAATTAGTCGCGTTATCGGCCTTGATTAGTAATTTTAATGATTCAAAATAAAAATAATTAATCAAAATACCGAGCGACTCTACCGGCTCGATTTGTAAGCTATATTTCGACCAAAATATCATATAGTCAAAATATCTAAAAGTCGCAGCACGAGAGCATTTTATCACTTTTCCTCGTATAAAAAAAATCAAAAAAAGAAAAAAAAATAGTTAAAGCGGGGATCGAACCTCGGTTCTTCACGACGACAGTCGGGCGCTCTGCCTCTAGACCGCGAAGCTGAGTTTGGAGAGTGACCTAAACTAGGTATATAATATAATCTAGGCTCCTATAGCGAAATGATCACGGTTTTTCGTGACGGTCATGAGTCGGTTTTACTCCGGTCCTCGAAAATGCATAACGCGCGTAAAGAAGTTTCACTTCAATATTTAAATTTATTAGGTTTGAAGCTTGGCTGAACCCTGTTACTTATGTTTCACTGATTATATGATAAAACAGATTATCTATCGATACGGTAAGAAACTGTTCAGTACATACCTGCAAAAACAAAACCATGCCAATGGCTCTTGTTATTGTGTTAGTTAGCCCCATTTTTTAATATATACGTGTAGAATCTTAAAAATCACTTATTGTATCTTTGTACCTGGAACAAAGCAGTTCTCTTCAGAACTAGCAAAGGGACCGAGCCGTCCTTTAAATCGGTAGAGATTAAAAAAAGTGCAAATCATCACGTAAATTGTTCCAAATTTTAAACACACTCTTTGAAACGGAGAAAGATAAGAGAAAGAGTTTATAAAGTGACCTGAATTCCTAATACAGTCTATATCGCCATCCTAATTCATAATATAAAATACATTTTCAAAATACGTTTATACGATTTTATCGATATAATGGATATTAATGACGTTTAGAGTGAATGAAAAATTGTTTTAGTCGAGTGTGTGGCGATAGAGCAAAATATTTTATCAATCGAGCTAGTCTAGTAACGTTACGACTCTTGTCAATATGATGGAAGGGAGCCATTCATTTCACGACGGGAGTTATGAAGTTATATTAAATAATTATTTACGGGCAGACATTATTTTATACGATCCGAAGTTTTGCTGTGATTACCAACATTATGTTAATGCTAGGTTTTATTTGTTTTTGGTGAACAAACCAACGTAGACTATGATATTTTATAAATATTTTTAAATATGAATACCGCACAAACCATCTGGAGCCAGTGATACTGTGGCATCTTATTTTTCGTGCACTGTCACTGTCTTTTATTATTGTCCTCTACTAAAATAGCACTGTTATTGTTAAATTTTATTCTCTGCTTTTGTGTAAACCGTTTATTCTTTATTTCATATTATGTAATTAATTTTTTTTTAAGGAACACAATAGGAAATTTTATTTTAAGTTTATTATAGTTAAGCGCACTTGAAGTGAAACAACACAAAATTGCGCTATATAAATGTTATGTTATTATTATTATTATTATCTACAATTGGGGAATATTGTGAGGCTGACAGTAGTGGGAGAGTGGGAAGGAGATGGGGAAGAGGAAGGTGGAGTATTTGGTCATTATTAATACATATGATATCATTTTAAATGAATCATTAAATAACTTATTATAATTATAACTTATTATCATTAATAATTTATCAAACAAAATTTGACATTTTGATACAATTCGTGAGCTCAATGATGATGTATGTAATGCTTGTACATGTATACAATGTTTAAGGTAAGCTGATGAGGAGTACAATAATGCGTGTATATTACATAGTATAATAAGCCGAGTATGGACAGTATAAGCAGGTACATTACTATTTATCTTTGACAAATGTTGAACATTAAAAAAATAGTTATTCAAAAAATTTAAAAATAATAAGATTTCAAGATAGGTAGTTAAGGTACCATGAAAGTAGTAGCAGAAAAATATTTTATTACAATGTTGATGTTACTCAAATACATTTAAAATGTTAATTGTATAGCTTATTAGTATTTAGCAAACCTTTATAATACCAGATTGGCTATTATACAGAACACAGCTTAACATTACTACAGGGAAAAACAATAACGGTTTGTTATAAAGCAAAATTGTATTCAACAAATATTTATTACGCCTAATTGTGTGTTTTATGAAATAATGATTCGTGGCAACGCGAGTTTTGTGATTTCAGTAGCGACATGTATGGACAATGCAAGACTGTGCTAGTTGTTTGCGACATTAGTACACAACTTTTGTAGCTTGAAAATTGCTGTAACTTGCTCTATTTATTCATTCGTAGTTCGATCTCACAAGGATACTCAATATGGCTATTTCCATAGATCTTGGTCAGAGTCCATGTTTGAACTCAGAAAGTTACGATTGATTTTAACTTTTTTTGAATGCCTGTATATCCCACATTAAATTGCTTAAATGCACAACCCTTGTTTACAAAGCTAAAAAACAAAATTTATTATTTTTACTCATCAAAGTTATTAAGATATGACGGCCTCCGTGGTTGTAACTACGAAGTTGTTACTATCCTTGGATAGGAATCCGAAGATCACGGGCTCAAATCACAATTTATTAATTTAAAATTATACAATATCCTATATTTTCGGCACGTTACGGAGTTGTAGATACTATCATGACTAACTGGTGAGAAACCAACATTCAGAATTCAAACGTTGCTTGAAATGGCTTTAGCCATATTTGGTGACCAGATCACTTCCCCGCCTTCCCTTTACCCATCTCCTTCTCCTCCCTACTACCTTCAGCCTCACATGATACCACCAAAATCTCACTAGCTTGGATGTTGGGAGCAGTTGCAACTCTTGGACGGTCCGTACTTACATAAACTCACGTAAAAAATTAAACCAAAATTTCTCCCTGATTTCACACATTACATTTATCAGGAAAGGTTTTTTATTATTTACTTTTGAATAATGGTCCCACCGTAAGCGTAAAAAAGGCTTTCACAGATATATTGTTGCGAAACACTCGTTTCAAGTACGATTCGCTTTGTGTTGGTGCTTAAGGGTACAAAAGAAACATTATGCTGCATTCTTCATTTGAGTGGTTTTAACACCCTATTTTTATTTAGAATAAGGTACTTTTTCGACGCAGAGGGGTTGCGGTTTTTATGTAAATACACAATAAATACAAGAGCAAGTACAAGGGAGTAGTATACAGTTTTTAGCTAAAAATATTTTACTTTTATTTGGAATTTCAACTAAATTATTTTGGCAAGTGTAGTATCGGTGCGTTCCGATAGATGGTACTAGTAAGTTATACGGAGATAACCGAATACTACCGAGTGCCTTTCAATACTAGACAGGCTTCCACTCCGTCTAACGGCAGCGGGCAAAAGGGCTGTAGAAATCTCACTATACTATCGTTAAATTAAATAAATAAGTATAGTAATTGGAACTACGTATATATTTCAGATCAATCATTTATGTCTGAAGACAATCCAGTGCTCTCTCACAAACAAGATTAACAGTTGTTGTCAAAAGTTTGCATACATTTTTGACATTGTGTATAGATCGAATTTCCCCTAACTTTATTTCTAAATTTAAATCCAATATGCAGAACATGTAACAAAGTTATTTATTACAATTATTTCAAATGACAAAATTTGAACGGATGCAAAAAATATGGAGCGACAAAAGCAAAAAGAAGACCGCCATGAGACTCTTATGTATACTGATTTTCCCCATAATTATATGTGGTGTGTAAACATTGACACTTAGAGCCAGTGGAGCGAAGCCGATAGACGCCCTAGCAATAAGGAGCTAGAGAAAAGTGCTCCCGATTACATGGACAGCAAGGCGCATAAATGTAACCATTCTGGAAGAGCCTTGCACCAACAATTAATAGGCGTTCAAATGTTTGCCTACAACGTTTTTAAAATATACTTTGGTCACGTTGCTCGTCAAACTGAGGACTCCAACTCCTAGAAATTCATAGTCAATGGCATAGTGTTTGGCAGCAGAAGCAGAGTCAGGTCATTAATGCACTTCATATTATCACTGGCGTTCTGTACGTCAGTGCCTTTGAGTCTCCACGCAGCCCAAAACCGCGAGGAATGGAGGAGTCTCTTTCACCATGGAGATTGGATTGGGGCTCATAATCCTCAGCAATGAAGAACCAACTTTAGAAGAATGAATGGATGGTCTTTCATTAGTGTTATAAGTACTAAAATTATCTTCATCCATGAAACCTAACCTAACCTATCACAAATAGCGAATTTTTTTTACCAATATTCCAAATGACTTATTTCTTACTTTTTTTTTGGAATAACTTATTGAGTAAAACCTAAAATTGTAATACTGTAAGACAATATAAACGATTCCGAAAATCTGAAACAGAAAAAATCAGAAAAAGATACGGTCACATCTAGGACTTGAACCTACGACCCTCGCCTTGCCGGGGCACCGCTCTACCACTGAGCTAATGGGACCCTATCTCCTTCGGTGATATATAATAATTTAAAAATTGGTTCAATAATTTAAATAAAATAACTGTGTTATATTTTATACTTCATACAAAAAATGTTCAATAAAAAAGATACACAGCAAAAAAGGGTGTTAAAACCGTTATGATTCTTGTCAAATATTATTTCTTGCAAGAAAACTTTTTTTTTCAGAGAAAAGCTTTGTTTTTTCAGTTTTCTTCAGAGAAAAAAAAGGTTGAAAAAATATCTTTTATCGAGCGGACATAACATCGCAAATGCATAGTGAAATAGATTTGTATTGATTATTTTTATCTCTGTTAAAGTGGACAGTAACCACAGAAATTATTTCCGTCAAAGCGATGAGCCTTTAATCGTATGATATGTCAATCATTCCAATAAGTTCTGGGAATTCTACTTATATCAAAGACATTTAAACACATATTTGGCTATATGTAACTAGTCAAGTGTCCACCGCATCTCACATTACAGAGTGGGGGGTGGGGATAAGGGATGAAGGGATGTAGGCAGTGAAGTGGAGGGTTAAAGTGGTCACAGTATACCCTCCTCTGACAGCAAGTGGCTTTCTGTGGCTCCATAATACTGTGATAAAATGCCAACCCGTTTTGGCCCTTGGTAAACCTTCTCATTGCGCGATACAAAACGAGGGTTAAAAACCCGTAATTTTAGCAAAATATAGACTGTGGGAGGTTATTAGAGCAAGTATACGTAGGGTATGTTATTAGGGTACACTTTATATTTAGTTCTCCTCATATCTCGATGTACCTAAGCCGTAGCCTATGTTTTTTAATGATAAACTAATGTTTATAAGACACGGTTTTTTATGCATAGAACAAAGGATAGCAAATTATTATAAGCAATAATTAGTCACTTGAAATATCCATACAAATTGAAAATATCTCGCCGATGGGAATTGAACCCGCACCTTCTGAAGTAAAGTTGGTTGTTTTCAGGTGAAAAAAAAAAAATGTTTATTTTTTTTCTTGTTTATTCCAGATTTCGGAGAGGGTGGTGCAATCCCACGAGATCCATATTATATATTGAATATATCAAGTACATGATTTAATATAATCCGCAGTAATTGTTGAAGCCGACGAAGCTCAGTGGTCGAGAACACCTGACCGGACATCATAAGGTGCGGGTTCAATTCCCGTCGGCGGCATTTATTTTTAGTCGAGACATATTTTCAATTTGTTTGTATATTTCAGGCGACTAATTATTGCTTATAATAATTTGTAGCCTTTTGTCTTGAACAAAATCTAGTAAATCTAGAACTCAATGTGAACATATGAAAAAATTTTGACTGACAGAATTTTTATGATAATATTAATGTAACTCTATACAGAGTTGTTTCAAAATATATGTAGTTATTATTTATCAAAAATTAAAAATACTTTTATTGTATGATCGTTTGACGAATAATTTAAATTATTCATGGAAGAGGAAGATAATATTGATCACTAAAAATGAAATATAAAACAGAATAGGGTAAAAAAAGGTCGCAACTGGGAATCGAACCCAGAAACATTATCTTACCGGGAGAACGCCTCAAACTACTCTGCAATAGCAACCTATTATTTAAAAAAAAAGGTATTCCTTGAATTAAAATTATATTTATGGTAAGGGTTACTTGTTTTACACCAAGTTCCAAATAAAAAATATTTTTGATAGCTTATATAATGTATTTAACACAATATGTTATGTTAATAGGGACGACAAGGTACAGCTTAATAGTTCTTCGCTTCTGGTATTTGAAAGTTAAACCAAAACTAAACGCCGGAAACCACATTAATATCCCGAAGTATTGTACTGAAATACCGGCCTTAAGAGAATTGGAATCATTTCTACATACATACATACATATATACATAAACACAAATCACCATTTTTAATTTATTTTTATGTGACTCCTCACAAGAACTCCTTTGTCTGTGCAGTGTAAATACAGGGTAACTATGTCGCCATCCGGTTGGGTAGGATTATGAGGTGGCTTAAGGTAGACTTGAAGAGGCCCAGATTATATAAAGGAGAAAAAATATGGCGGTAGCTCATTCCATGTACGAGAAGACTTACGTAATAAACGAGTCAAAGAAACAACCCGTTCTCATGAAAACAACATCAAATCTAACATTAATGGGTATTCCGCTGGAGTCCATCGAGTTTCACGCACATGCACCGGTGCATCGGGTATCAATGTTGCTAGCTGCTTAGAGCAGACTCCATTAAAATGCCTGTAGAAAAGACTCAGCATGCTCACATTGCGTCTGTGCGTTATAGATGGCAATCGGTGTGTTAACAACGGATTGTCAATCAGACGGACCGCATTACTTTGTACAAAATCAAGTAGGTTTATCAAAAAAAAAGTATTACCTTTAATCATATTAAGCTGATATTGTGAGGAAGCCCTTTATTTAAAGAGAAGCATCATTGTACCTACCTAATCAGTGACTCACCAGTACAGGTGTGACAATAACAAATCGTTTATGAACATATTTGTATTTACCTTTCACCCATTTTTATTTGTTATTTACTTCTGCATATTTAGCTTATTCATTTTGTTACTATTTTTGTTATTATCATTTTGTTATTATTATGTATTTAAACATCCATGTATGTAAATTTTTGGGCACCATGCCTGTTTTATGTACTTAAATAAAAATAAATAAGTATTCTGGGGCCCAAGCCCAGAGCTGGCTCCCAATTTCGATTGTTGGACGAACTTCAGATTTGTCTATGACTATCAGCTATTCACCTAGTAGCTATAAACAAGATGAATTTTCTTTAAACTTTTATTAAATTGCTAATATATAGGAACACGTGTTCATGCACATGCATTTGTCCTGATGATATATAATGACGAAGTGCAAAAATAATAGAATTTGTATAAACACGTGTTCTGACATCGCGATAACACATTCGTGTACATATTGTGTATATATTATATATACCTAATTATTAGGAAACCTATAAATCCATTCGTATATTTTGTATCAGTTTGTTTAGTGAACATTCCGAAATTTATTTATTTTTCATAACACCATTCCTCTTGCTCTATATTGTATTAGAACATCGGTTTTGTCGTGTGGTATCTCGAAAAAGTCATGTGTGTGTGAAGGAAAGGAGCTTAAAACAGGTGTGATATTCTAGAAAAGCTGGGCAAATTTCACAACTAATGTTACACCTAACGCGGTTTCAAATAAAAATTAATTTGTGGGTACTAAAGACCACTCCTTGAAAACAGATTTATCACGAAAACACGTGTTTTTTGACAGAAAATCATTTTTCATAAATTCGAGATTGAAACTGTTTTTTTTTTTAACTTATTCATCGATATTGAACGGAAGGAGGGTGTTTACTTTGAAAGAGAATCTGTTATAAATCAATGTAGATATTCAATTTCCGTAGATTTATTCTTGCTCAAAAAGTTTTACTGAGCTATTACTGAATCAACATATTTATGCCAAGCACAGAAAATTTCAGTATAAAATATCACTTAAGGCAACATTTAACAAAATGTTATTATTTCGAACGTCATCAAATACAACAGTATTATATATATAACATTCTCATCAAATATTAAAAAAAACACAACAAAATGTCATAATACTTCCCGCTTGAATACCATGTAAAAATTTCCATTAAAAACCTGTGAAAAGATTCAAGTGAAATACCTCAAGTGCTTTAATTGAATCATTACGAAGGACGAAGGTGAATGTGTACCGGTGCTTATATCAGTTTTTTTTCTTGTGCAGGCCTACAGATCCCATACAGTTATTGTCTGTAATCACAAATTTGAATCTATTGACGAAGGATGGTAAAGCGTTTGACTACATCAGTAGACAATTTAAGTGTAAGACGAACTGTCTCTAAGGACGTTATTTTTATTTGATTAATTTGTGTTATTTCTCATTTTATTGATAACAAAGAATATCATAGATATATATTATCTTTATTTTCACAATGCATACTGTTACGTAACAGATCTCTCAAACACATCTAAAAAACCCAGCGAAATAATATTCAACGCAGAACTAGGTGGCGCAGAACGGTGCGCATGCATTCCTGCGCACCGCGCCAGTAACCCCAACAGTTTCACTTTGTTTCAACACCTTGTTTTCCACTCTATAATGTTATAGAAGTAACTCCTCGCTGGCCCTAGCAACTCCGCATTTATGGTACATCTCATGTAAGCGTACACCAAACCTTTGCCAATTATGTGCCTATTTAAAAGCTTGTCACAGACGTCTGCCAGACGAAACCAAAATGAGAGATAGATTTGTTAAATTCAATCGGTCAGGATTTATTTTGGATGTATATTATGTGCCCCTTTTGCGTTATACTATGTGTGCTTTTTTAACTGTAAATATACTCATGAATCATTCCATTAGCGTTTCATTTGACGAGAGATTGGAGTTGAATTGTTGAATCTGTTCCCCGTGTAAAGGCATGATTCTACCACTGAAGCAGACTGCCTGCAACTCAACATTGGCCCCCTACGTGGCCCTTGAAACCCAACAATACATTAAAATATTATATAGTACATTCCATAGAAGAAGATACTCGCATTATTGCCCTGTTGTATCGACCATATATAGACCACCACTCAGAATTGAAATGTTGCATAAAATGGCTTTAACCGTGTTTGGTGGCCAGATATATGTATTGTACATAGAGATTGTAAGATACAGAGGTATGTATTGTGCTAAAACTTGCTGTATTCGTATTGTGTATATGCAAACAATAATGTAACCTAAAATAATGAATTGCTGTATAGGAACCTATATTTTTTTAATTTTTTTTTGTTTATTTTTTTACTGGTTTTCAAGCTACAATCCCGTTAAACTGCAATAAAGCAGTTTGTCAACAGGATGTTAATGATCAATTACATACATACACACATACTATTATTACTATAACTATACAATTTAACACACCTAAATTAATGTAAACTATCTCTTTTTAGTAACCATTGTTTCACCGTATATCTCAATCTATTTGTAGAATCGCAATTTTTTATATTAATGGGTAACATGCTAAGCATTTTTAGCACGTTAAATTCTAGGGTTCGCCGTCCGTATTTATTATTTAAAATTTATAAGTAAACCATAGATAAAATGCGAGAAATAATTAACTATAAATTCATCCTCAATACAGATTCGCCTAGTGAGGCAGGTTATGCACAACCTAAAATATAGTATATTATGCCATTTCTGTATAACACCCTTTCATACATATTTACCTTTTATTCTATTATAAACTGCTATATTATTGTAACATTTTTTTTTTCAACAATGTCATTGATTACATTTTGTTTTATAATGTTACTAATGATATATTATATATTCTGTAATTTTTTGATGAAATAAATTAAATTAAAAAAAAAAATCTGAATTGACAGGCACTTCCATACCCTTGCTCTTCCCTATCTCATTTCCTGCCACTACATTAAGCTTCACAACAATCCCAATTGGTGATGCTATAGTCTATCTGACTCCAGACAGTTTGGAGCAGTTGGGACTTTTGTGCTTTATACACATTAAAAAAAACTTTGGATTTTGTACAAGCCTGTGCGAGGTCAGAATATTATGAATTCTATTCTCTCCTCCTAAAGAAAAAGTGGATGATGGATAGATACATTCCCTTTTGGCCTTTCTTGTCGGGCCATGTCAAGTCAGAATAACAATAAATATAACATGATGTATGAATGTGAATAAAACAATGAGTGTGTATCAATACATAATGGTGTAGCAGTCTTTTCTCCTCTGACTATCTCTGCGGAAAACGGCGAAATAGTTAGTTATTTAGTTAAAAAATCAAGAAAGAAAACAAGAATTTCACGATCGTTCGTCAAAGAGTGTTTTAACTGGTCACATAAACAGATTTTCTCTAAAGTTAAATTGATGAACTCTTAAACATTCGAACACTTGGACGTCCAAGAAAATATGGCGCTAACAGTTTCACGTCGAATTATGTCAGGAGTAGGAATGCATAGATAATAACATGAGAATTGAACGGAACAAATAACGTGTGACAACAAAGAGAAGTCATTCGTTCTAGCATCTCCTTTTCTTACTGTGATGTATGGTAAAAAGTTGGGTATTTAAGCGATAGATGGCACTAGTCAGAAAGCTTACTCCAGAGTCCGACAGATGTCGCTAGAGTGTAGCAATTGCCTGTGGGGTATCCTTGTCAGACTTCAAGCTTGCAGAAACAGAGAATTACGAACCTTCGGGTAATAAACAGTGTAGAAAAATCCAGACTATATTTATTGTAACGTAAATACACGAAATTATTGTAAAGAACCTTTTACTTAATCAAGAGTTCCCAACACACTAAATCTGCAAGTAAAGGCAGAGATATAACACTTACTATACCTGCGAAAAAATAACAGAAGAGGTAAGTGTAAGTACTCTTTTAAAACCACTAACCGACAACCGATCAAGCTGGAACTCGGCAGATAGACTCGTTGTCGATGACAATGTTTTGAATTAACTTTTGGTGACATTCACAAACAAATGCGTGGATAAATACGCATTTATCTGACATTACAGCAGTAAATATAATAAACATATGTCGGTCCTACCCGATCGGGATTTGGCGAGGTTTTTAGCGCGGTTGACTCCAGTGCCTTGGGAGGAAGGTTCAATCCTCAATTAAACCATTTTTTTTTCTTTTAAATTTTCTAATGGCCGGCCTAGAGATGGCGCAACTAGGTCGACATTTGCCACTTAGTTAATGTATGAATCGGGAGAGGTCGGTTGAGGGAAACCAATTTTCCTCTCCAACTGGACTCTCTCGACCCAATGCCTTCCACGGAAGTGGGAGAGATGGATTCATATGTACGTATGTCCCTCCTGATCACACTAACCCTCAGATTCCTACCCACCCCTAATACCTTTGCCCTTCTCAGAACTTCCCCTCGTTCATCTCCTTAAAAGTTCCTTCATTCAACATCCTCAAATATGACATAAGCCATGGCGGAAATTATTTTCTTTGGGGCCTCCAAAGTGGAGCTAATGTAAAAAAAAAATAAAAAAACTGAATTATAAATTGGATAAACTTTTATTCTTTGTTCCTCATAATATCGACGCCGTAAAGGCAAAAGGGCGTAAGCGACAAATTAGTCAAATTGAGTTAATCATACAGTTTTTATTAGAATTTTTTTTTGATCAAACTGTATAATCAACTCATTTTGACTAAATTAAGTCCTTTTGCCATTCCGGCGTCAACATGACCAATACTTGAAAATATCACAATTTAAGATTGAATATTAAACTGCCGTAGGTTCTATAAAAATAACTGTAATTTTATCAATCTGTGTTTTTTTATACTTGATGATATATACATAGTTGTGACAAAAACCCAACCGAGAAACCGATTGATTAACATTGTAAAAATAAGTAACAGTAGGTATACATATAAAATAGCCCATTTCTCTGATACTGGATTCGCCTCCCAACAAGGCGTGAACACGACTTACTCAACGAGAACTTTGACAAGTGTCCACCAAATGATCCATCTCCCTCCGATTGAAGTATCTGAGGTACTAATCCCTGGGGGCGCATTAGCGGAGTAACAGAGCGGTGGGTATGCTGGTAGTAGGGTAGTACAGCAATACCCAAACTTTTCGGCTACGGAACCCTTCAAAATAGCTTGAAACTCTTGAAAATAGAAATTTTAATAATGCTCGAAAACTCTGGAACACTGTACCTTTGGCGATATGCCAGGCTTCAAGAAAATTAACTTTTTGAACAACGCAAGGCATCCTGTATGGTGCTGGTATCGCTTATTAACTGATAGATTTATCAGTAGACAACAAAAAAAAAGCTTTTTTCTGGGAACTGCTTTTTCTCCAGAACTACTGAGCCGATCATTACGAAATTTTAAATACACATTTGCACAATGTATGGCTATTATTGGACGTAGAATTATTTGAAAATTTTGATTAAGGCGATGCCATACGTAATAATGCAAAATCACGTGTTTTTGGTTTGAAAATTTGGTCGCCTAGAAATGTTTCAGATGCTTTAATTAAATACTGCGAGTAGAATATATCTTGGCCTTTGAAATAATGGAGTATTTTTTAGATAAGTCTTTTTATAAGCCCAGAAAAAAATAATGTAAAGGACTATGAAAACTGCTTTAAAGTTCAAAATCTCCCACTTACAAACCCATTTTCGGTTATTATTTTATTGTATAATGTGGCAAATTAAGTTATTTATAAAATGATCGGAAAAAATTAAATATTTATGCCTGAACATCCACAAAATAAAATAAAAGGCACTCTTTGTCCATGTTTTTTTCTTGCATAAATCAACAGGCGGATGGTGTTAAGAGGGAATTTAACCCTCTTCTTGGCACCGATAGAATTAAGCATCACAAAAAATATTTTTTTACATATTTGAAGTCTGTTAGGCTTCAGATTCACAAAAACAAATGAAAAATATTTTTATTGTTTTTTATATAGTTTATTTGGAGTTGTATCCTATAGGATACATTGCCAGGTTGTTACAAATCAAAATTTAAAAAAAATTACTAGGTAAAATGAAAAATTATGTCTTAAAAGCTAATTAAAACTATTATTTTGTGTGATATGATAGGAAGCAATTTCCATTATCAGTAAAACAAAGCCTTAGGCCACATTTTATGCAAAATACAGACCTTTGTCCAGAATTGCATAGTCGGCATCTTCCTTTTTCTTTATGTTCCGGAAAATGTCCTAAGTTATCAAACCGGACTTCATCATCCGGCCTGGCTTCTACCGGATTCTTTATTTTGTTTGGTGGCGTTGTGATGTTTCCGATAGGACGGCCACGTGTTTTGTTTTTGTAAAGCAGACCATTTGCAATTTTTAGACGAAAATCCTTCAAACATATTGTTTTTTTGCTTCCTTCTTTTTGTAGGGCCACTTCACGCCGGTAAAGTAGACATGCGTTGTTGATAGATATATCGAGTAATTGAGAAAATATCGCCATATACCAACGATGTGTGCGAAAAGTGCATCGGTACAAAGCTATCAGCATATCGGCTAAGTCGACACCACCCATATGGGCATTGTACTGCTTTATTATTTCCGGGCACGTGACGTCATTTTTTTTTGTCCTGTTTGCTATATCTTTGTATTGTAGATAATGGGTGTGAGTCTACAAATGAACTTCCAATAATGACAGCACGATTGTCAAACCAAGTGACTGCAGCCAATTTTTTCTTCTCATCCGTCATTTGATGAAAAGCTCCTCTTCCAAGACTCTTGAGTTGTTTATCAGGTTTAAGTTTACATCCTCGTAATCGATTTCGCCGCATGGTGCCCAGACCTAAAATTCCGTACTCATGACGAAGATGATGCAGAAGTTCAAAAGAGGTAAAAAAATTGTCAAAATATATAATAGAGCATGCCGCATTGGGAATAGACTTACTGAGAGTCAGAACGACTTTTGCCCCTATTCCAAGATTTTCTTCGTAGTTTGAAAATTCACAACCACGAAGTGTTGCCTCTCCACCGTATCTCAAGAAGTCATATACTATGCCCGAAACCCCCGATCGGACAAACATTTTAAAGCCCCATTTTTAGGTTTGCTCTTTATATATTGTCGCCGGGAACCTGCTCTTGTTCCTTTGTATGGTATCATCATTTCATCGACAGAATTTTTTATCTCTTTTTCAATTTTTAAACAATTCTGCTTTACCAGTTCAAAAAGAGGCCTTATTTTAAAATAAACATCCCCATCAACATCCTCATTGTTAACAAAATGAAGATATCTTCTGATGGACTGGCATCTTTTGAGTGGCATGATACTTGCCACTTGCTCAATTCGCATTTTTTCAGACCAATAATTAATCAGTGTATGCTGGTAGTTTTATTAGGCCCATTAAAATTTCAATGGCCAGAAAGTCACATATCTCACTGTAGGAAGTATCAATGCATTTGCTTGATGATTGTGTGGAATACAAATCGGTGTTACAAACTATCATATTGAATGCTTCTTCTGAAAAAAACATTTTGAAGTACTCTAAGGGCGATTTTATCTTCTCTGGAGTTGTAAAATGACTGTCACATATGTCTACTTTTGACATAAAATCTTTCTCTTTCCAATCAAAGTTCATTTTTTTCTTACGATTAACATGTCGACGTGTCCGTAGTTCAGCGCTTGAGGTGTTTGCGGAAAGATCAGCAACATGAGCCATTGGTTCATTATCTTCCTCCAATGCATCACGAACAATTCCAAAGTTTGATGAGCGCACTGCAGATGAATCATCTTGTAGTTCATCATCTTCGTCACTTTCAATATCAGAATCTGCTCCCGATATTGGTATTATAGTCAGCATTTCTTCAATTTAGCGAGGCTATGGAAAAATGAAAAAATCATAATATATAGATTTCAAAGGGGTTTACTACATAATACAATAAACAATAAATACTTGACATTGTAAATAAGATAATATAAACTCTTAATAACTTGGCATTGTATCTCAGGGGATACACATTCAATCAAATGTAATTCACTGCAGACCTGGCGGTGTATATCATAGGATACACACCATTTTGGAATGCAATGTAAACAAGATTTGTCACATATGTTACTCAGTATATATTTTTTATTATTCACTGAACCCTTATAAACACGAATTCATTCCTAAAATAACTAAATATCTAATAATGCAAGTAATAAATAAAGATAACTTACAGACAAATTAGTTGTGGGTCTTCTGTTGGCAGCCATCTTGCAGCGGTATGAGTTTGAACTGCCACTGTTCTTCTTAATTAAACAATAGATGGCTCTAGTGGCACTAATTATCAAGTTGAGAACATGTTAGAGCAGATTTAATTAAAATCTGTTTTACCCATGTACCAGTTTAAGTGGGAAAAAATTATGAAAACTATGTATACTATAGGATACATTGCCAAGAAGAGGGTTAAACCTTATCGCCATCTACATAAGGGTTGTTATTGATAGTGGCTCATTGGAGGGACCCACCTTTTCCCGACGGCTGTGTAAGGAAACTGATTGTTTAACCTCCTTAGCCACACACGTCAGGACTCTAATTTTTTTGTAAAAAGAAGCTAAATTTATTTTAAAACGATTCTAGACCCTCCAATGTCCCTGCATGCATGATTGTTAGTAATATAAAAATATACAAGCCGCGTATCGAGGGCAGTTTACCCCACTATCACGGGGCAGTCCTGGCAAGAATTAGCGTGGCAAGCGATAGTGATAGCGGCTCAATTTAAAATATTACACGACGTAGTGCATCGCCTTAAGGCACTTTTAAGATCAAATTCGGATAATTTTTTGATACTTGTTTTCAACAGCCGCCATTTTGTTATTTTTAAATACAAATTAAATACATTAATCTGGACAGTAGCCACAAACATTTTAAACTCAAATCTTTTTGTTTTTGTGTTTGAGATAAATCAGCGGGTGCTGCTATCAGTGATAGATAAGAGAAGTTTTATGAAGCCCAAAAAGATAAACATCAATATCTTTTATAGAAATCAAACAAAAAATAACCTAATTTTACAGCAGTCTAAAGTGGGATGATCCCTTAAGTCTACCTCTAGTATCCATGAAACAAACTTTGGGAACCGCTGGCAGCTAGGAGGCTCTCTGGGAGAAAAGGTTCCAGAAGGCTCTGCCGCAAGCTTAATGGTGATTGATTGCAAAAAACAGTTAATTTAAATAGCACGGTCGTTGTTATTCTGTGGGTTTATTTCATGGGCTGTTGGACCCTTTTTAATGGTGACACAACGCGTAGAGAGAGGTAATTGCGCAGAATGAAGAATCTTTTATTTTATGCTATTATTAATGTGTCTTGAGGGCAGCTTTTCAACTTACTTGTAGAAATTAAGTTATTTGTTAATTAAGGCTGGCCGCATACATACGTTTTTCGTATTCGATTTCCGAATTCGTTTTCCGTATTCGGACATCCGAATGCACGGAATCAGTAGAAAATACATTAACTGCCGCACACGTTCGTTTTAGTTCCGAACGGAACAAATTCCTTACGCACGTTCCGAATGCGAGCCGGCGCGTTCGGAGAAACCGAATGGAAAAAACCTAATGACGTCATGTGGAACGCAGCTATTGCATACAGTTTGTTTGTGCCGACGCAAACGTACGGAAATTTCCGTTCGTAATTCAGTGTTGCCAACGGATCTTGTCCTAATATCGCCGTTTCTCATACATAAGGTAGCGTAAAGTAGCCGAATTTGCTGTTAGGTGGGACATGTTTAAAATTGATGTTTTTAGGTGAAAATAAAAATTTCGTGGGGGGGGGGGGGGGGGGTGGCTAGAGAATTTCTCGGGACATGTTTAAAATTGATGTTTTTGAAGTAGCTTAGTTGGCCAGTCGCCTTTTGGCGCCGATTCTCGCTCTAAGTAGCCTAAATGGCGATATATCGCCCTTGTTGGCAACACTGATACTGACGTTTATACATTCCGAACGAAGAAAAACGAACGTTTGCGCTAGTCTCATGGAATTCCGAATACGGAAAACAAATTCGGAAATCGAATACGGAAAACGTATGTATGCGGCCAGCCTTAACGACTTTCTCTGCCCCATATTTAAGTATACTGTACCTGATAAGTCAGAACAATGACAATTTAACAAATTATACTTTTGAAAAAAAAAGCTTAGCCTACAAAAGTAGTTTTTTCCATGACTTTATCACACTTTTCAGAAGTGAGTTGAATTGCCACTCTTCTGAGATGTCATGGAACCCATATTTCACACCCTGCTAAAACTAAAAAGCCTCAGGGGGTGGGTACGCTAGAAAAACATGATTTTTATTTTCATTGACTATGAAATTCTGAATTGGTGCGTAATTATATCCTGATATATTTCGTTGTGAGAGAGGATCTCTACAAAAATCGCTTTGCTGTCCAAATTATCACTTGTCCTTTTTTGCAGTAAAGAAAGTAACTAGTAGTTGAAGTGTTAAGTAGTCAAACTACAAAAAAGGAGAACGAAATCTATCGCTTGTACATTTATCTTATTAAATTTATGTGAATACGGCACAAGAGACTAGGAGTTGTGAGGCTGGAGATATTACACTGATAAAACTCATTGATATAAAATATTGCTAATTTATTAACAAATCTGGTCAAATTATTGGTATTTCTGCTATAAACGGGACTGCAGGCCTTTAACGAATGAATTGGTAGATTTCCTAACAAACTATAAGTAAAACACGAATGTGTTATGATGATGTTGGTGTTCATAAAAATTTTAATATTTTCGCATTTCGTCATTATATGTATTTATCAGAATAAGCGCTGCTGCATCATCAACGATGCACAATGAGCTCATATTCCGATACATAATGTACTAAAATTTTATTAGGAAATAGCCTACCATCACGCTTTTAACAGGATTTTAATAAATCAGCAATACTCATTTTTCTAGGGTAAGAGAGATGAATATTTAGACCTAGTCACCAAAAACAGCTAAATCCTTTTCAAATAAGTGTTGGTCTTTCACAATAGCTGAAATAAAAGTATATCTCACTCTGGCCTTTTAAAGTATTTAACTTTTCAAAAAACTTATTACTTTCCTCCAAAATCAAGTAAATCTATTTCGTGCTTTCGACATGCCTTGCTCCCACTCTACAGAATTACTCCATACTCCAGAATACAACGGGCAAGCGACGTTAAGGACCCTTCACAACAAGGCTTGGCGGCTCTGAGCCAGAAAGACGGAGTGACCGGCCAACAACTGGCGGAGCTTTTATCCACATGATGAATCGATGTTCCGATATGCGGAGCCTTTAGTTCGTTTGATGAATTGAATAATCAAAGAAACTCTCTGTCGGTTTTAACAATAATTTAAGTTAGCGACGGCTAACTTGAAATATGCTAAACTTCTTAGTGAAAGTAAGGAAGGCAATCCGGTATAGTCCCTAACGACGTGAAATATCGCTAATCTACACTAGGGAAAATAACTAATTAAGTGTATTGAAAAATAAATTACAAGTGAATACCGCACAAGTCCCGACGACAGCAACCTGCTAACCACAGTCAGTGAGAATATGGCATCCCCAATTGGGGTATATTATAATGCTGAAGGTTACGGAGAGGGGTGAGAGATGAGGAACAGAAAATTGAAAAAGTACATGGTGATACTAAGAGTATCAACGATGCTATTAATTATTTTATTCGATGAACCCTTCCAGTCATCATTATCAGTTTTTTTTGTAATATGCTCCTGATGAAGGAAGGGTTCTTCCTAAACCGGTAGAGTTTAAATAAAATAATTAGAGTAGTCAAAAACAAATTTGTGTTTTATTATTGTAAGTTATGACGAGCCCCAAAGTTAATGCTTTTTACAAATACGAATTTCATTTTAAAAACACACACACGAAAAACAAATATTCTTTTACAAAATATTCCTCAGTGAGAACCGCTGAAAAAAAAACTGCATTCAATTTCACCAATGCAGCTGAGCGTTTTTTGCCATCGGTGGTAGAGCAGAGCCATTCATGTGTGTAGGTACTTTGCTCAGCGCTGAAGTGTTACAGTGAATTTCACATAGTTTATGCAATCGGTTTCAGTCAAAGCGGAATTTAATTGATTAGAAGCAAATGACATCTATCGTAAATATATAATTAAAATTATATATATATAATTAAACTTATGTCAACCAAAAGTCTTCTAGATTGGCACATTTGGTATATTATAAGACATATAAAGTTCTCAAGGTCTATGTATCGCTTCTAGTTCTGAAATTTGAATTTACTTGGAGCCTGATAAGATTATGTCCCATTCATGCTTTACGGAGTCTGCGAGTACCTAAAAAAGATATAAATGATATTTGAAATGTGAAAACACCTTGATCTCAAACAACAAAGTGATATTTATAAAAAAAAGAAACCAGGTGCCTCAAGGTTTTCTCGATTTTCAGACCTAAATATGCTATTTTCTCCGGTAAATCTTTCGTAATTCGTAAAATATTTTACCAATCAATTTATTACATTCTACCAGTTTTAATTTTTTTTATTACGTAGTTTATATTTAGTTTAATTCTTAAGCCCGAAATGTTCCATAGACAGCCCTGATTTAATTAACCTCATTGAATTCCATATACCTTCAGCTACTCGTTCCAAAATCCTGTTTAAATGTAATAATATCAGGACTGAGCATTACAAACATGCTTGTACCCAGATTATATGAAGGTAGTAGTAGATACGCAGATGTGACGGATCTATTTAATTGCACGGAATTTAGATGCAAGAAGGCTATAATATCATATATTTTCAATTAATATTCTTCCTTCCTTTGTCTACTTATACTTGTATCTCCTAATTTTATATCATTCTAGAACTTGTATTAATATTTTACTATTGTCGTCATTTTACGATGAAATGCCACAGTTAATTGTTATTTAAAAAAAAAATATATAAATTTGCTTATACTTATAATTATACGTATAGTGTGATATGCTATTATGAGTATAGTATGTTTGTACCGTGGTAATTATATGAATAAATTGTTAGTATACTGTCTTGGATCTGGCATGGTTTTGTCAAAAACTAGCTTTAACACATTCTAAAGAGTTGCTTTCGCAAGTACACTTTTTCTCACAGATGAAGACGCCATGATAAAAAAATTTATCTGAAAGATGGTGCATACTATTTCAAAATATAGTATTCCATGTATTTACACTATCAACATATTGTATTCAATATATTTACACTATCAACATATTTTATTCCATATATATACACTATTAACATATTGTATTCAATATATTTGATTATCAAAATATTGTAATCTATATATTTACACTATCAACATATTGTATTCAATATATTTACACTATCGAAATATTGTATTCCATATATTTGCACTATCAAAATATTGTATTTAATATATTTACACTATCAAAATATTGTATTCCATATATTTGCACTATCAACATATTGTATTCAATATATTTACACTATAAAAATATTGTATTCCATGTGTTTACTTTATGACATTATTTTTATCACGAAATCAGAACAAGATTACAACATAATCTACAGAACTTTGTATCTACAATCTATAAATATTTTAAAACAAAGTCGCTATCCGCGTCTGTCTGTTTGGGCGCTTACTTCTTCTAAACCACGCAACGGATATTGATAAGCTTTTCACTATAATTTAGATAATTTCTTTCGGAAGGTTAATATAAATAATACATTCAATATATTAAGAAAGTCAAGCATTATTAGAGAAAGTCAAGCAATGCCGTGTAAACGTCAGCTAGTTCAAGAAAAACCAACTAACGTTGTGCAATTTGTTTTACCGTTCTCGCTTTGCAAAACTTTTCTCTTTCATGTAAAAATGTTTTTTTCTATATTAACAAAACTACGATAACAAGAATCATGTACTTGTTAGTCTATACGAAGGTTGAAAATATTCCACATATTTCCGTTCCACAGAATACGCAGTGCTCTAAACGAACGCACATGTTGTGGAACTCGTTACCAGTTGTGAACTTTTTAATGGCTCGCGGCCTTTACACCAGTATTACAACACGAGATTCCACACTCTTCAGTTCCACTTCCACTAGACTATTAGATTTCTCGCCTCGGTTTGTGGAACGAAATCTCAATTACGCCAAAACACAGCTTTCATGCCGAGCTTTATCCGAACAGGGGTGGGGAAATAGCTACTGAGGGCGGGTTTATTCGCTGAATAAATAAGGGCTAGAATATGTGTTTTAGGTCTATAAAATATTTACCTTATTAAAACCATGCCTTACCTTCTTAAGACGGCATTCGTGCCATAGTGCTTTAAGGATTTTACTTTGAGTTTGAAAATGGTTTGATTAATGTTCGGGTTGATGACATAAATGTAAGTTGTTGTAAATATTACGCAAATGCCACAACACGTGCGAGTGATTTAATGGTTAAATGTAATATAAAGAGGTAAAGTTTTTACAGTAAAGCGCGTAGTGAAATACGCATTTTGTTTAAGAGATTTGATATAATATTATATTTAAATAAACAATGTGTTCTCTTCAAAACGTATTTATACTTTCACCTGTCAAATATACTTTTTGTGTTAAATTCGTAAAACTTTTCTTTTTTATTTAAATTTTATAAAAATCAAATTTAGTAATGGGCTTACTAAGTTCTGCAAGTATTTCATTATTTTATTATTATTGGGACAGCTGTTTCGGCGTTCAAAGGCATTTTCACACTGTGGCTAGGCCACGTTGAGATGACTTATTTATGTGATTCTATTTAACCTCGCCCAATTTCAATTTTTATGATTACCTCAATTGTGACAGTAGATTTTCTATTCTGTAAGGTACTGCGAAATCTGTTTTCCCTAAATTAAATTGTAATGTTTTCTTAATTGTTAAGTAATGACGTGACTGTTTATTTGAATGTGTTGTTTACGTCTAGTGAACATACAGAGAATTAAATTGTTCAAGAATAGAACTAAAAAGAAAATTTATTCTTAACAAAATATACAGACTTTCCACTGAACGCGTTTTAAACAAAATCAAAGTACCTACCCACTTTTAAGAACTTATTTATAAAAAAAATTAACTATTCAAATAAATATATAAATACTCATTCACAACCAAAAATCTTTCGAGACTCAAATATATATATGAATGCCCTAAACTAAACACTTCTTTTGCCTGGCACCATTATAATAAAAGAACACCAAGAAAAGTGTTTTTTTATAAATTACCAGAAAAAATCAAAAATCATTAATAGTAAAAAAAATTTTAATCTCTATCAAAAATATTTTAGAGAAATCATTAATAAAAAAACTGAACATATATAAAAAAAATCGTACAAATAATTCTGCAACATTCTATTTGTTTGTTGGATAATGGTTTTCTCTCTAAATACGTGATTCATTGTAAAACATTTTTGTTATCAATTCCATAATCATGTTTACGATTTTAGCATGATTATGTACCTTTAAAAAATCCTTGAATCATACAGAAATTTTCACTAAATGTATTAAATTTCACAAAACTATGCTTGCATTATAATATATAAGTAAACTGATTTTTATAATGTATATTTTTTCCAAATGTACATTCCTCTTCCATTCACAAGAAAATGCCTTTAATAAAAGACCAGTATAAAACGTAAGATATAATATAACCAATTGTAAAACTATTAATTGCTTTTGTGTTTAATTCAATGAAAAACTAATTATATAAAAAAAAAAATAATACATAATTTAAAAAACGTGTCAGATATGAAATAAAAATGACAATTGGGCAACTCAGGACAGTGGACTTCAACACTTCAACACAGTCTTGAAAAATGATGTAATGCCATGAAAACGTTAAAAACGTTATTTCAGGTTAGGTTAATCGATTTTTTTTTAAACTTATAATGAATTATCAATTTTTAAAAGTGTGTTGAATTGCCACTGTCTTGAGTTCGCATTGGAACCAGTAGAAGATACTCTCCTTATAGCCCTGGTGAAAGGCCACCATTCAGAATCGAAATGTTGCTTGAAATGGCGCCCACCCACAGACATATGAATATATAGACTAGAAATTAAAGGTGAGGGGTAAAATCAACTGTTGAAGAACGAAGGGGGTAAAGCTGACTGTGATTCGTCAATAAATCAATCTGTCAGTATATAGGCATCTCGCATTATAATATCACCATTTAGTTCTTAAAAGTAAAATCTGCTTTTGAATGAATAGACATTTTTACATGGGAGCGCAAAGTACTCGCCACGTTATGAACAAATTTGCGAAGTCCAAATTCGGCAAAATAAATTTCTTCTATTTCCAGAGTCGAATATTTTGTTTACGTATTTAGTTAAGACACTTTTATAAATGTTCATAATTTACTTCCCAACAACCAACCAGCTTTGTGTTTCGCGTCCAGACGTTTCTCGATGTGATAGTATATGTTTCTACAAACTGATCCATACTATACGATGTAATTACGCTTAAAATAATGCTTACATATGGAATGTAATACGACAATTGGGTTTATTCTATTTTTCACATCTATTTTTACAAGTTTTCATAGCTAAGCCACTATTTTACCGTGTTATTTCGTAAAATTCCTCGACCATAGCTCGACGCTAGTTCGAACAAGAATGATGACGTCACATTCTCAAGATTCACGGGAAGCCATACGCGAGCCCAGCCGGCTCCAATGGAACCGGTATGGGGAGTGGGGAATAATACGCTTTTAATCACTTAGGGCAGGTCTACTAATATTCATATGTCTATGCGCCCACCCCTCCATATATTCCTTTGACTTCACAATAAACCCCAATAGGGTATTTTCAATGATCAATTTTTTATTCGAAAAAATTCATATCAATAATTTAGGTATTTTTGGTTTGCACTGTATTTTTATAATACTAGCTGTAACTGTCTGTCTGTGCAGTTAGAAAAACAATAACGAGTTTTGATTTTACGTCAAACAGACGGCGCTGTTTTTCAAAAAGCATGTTTTCACATTATCACAGGTGACATCTATATAAAATAGGTATATAAAAACACACGCTTATTCGAATGCAACGTTGTATAAAAAAAATCAATGCTAACAAACGCACGTTAGAAAACAAATATCAAACGTTTAAATTCGTATTTTGCAGACACTGTTCCTCTCTGAACTATTTTAATGCAAACAACCGGAATGAATTTTAAAGTTTAATTAATAAAATCTAAAGTTTAAGTAATTTTTGAAGTGATATCTAAAAAAAAAAGTAATCAGATTCGAAAGTTTATCACTTATACTACCAACTATAATAAGCTCCGATAAGATAAGATTTTGGAACAGAAATAGTTACCTATATAATAGGGGCTTGCGTTTTATCTGGAGAATTTTAAAAAGTTTTTTACTGAATCATATTGCTGACCCGATAGCTAAAATGATTCCGTATAATCCGTCATGAATAAAATAGATAGGCTGAGGTCCTGGGTTCAATGTACAGATGCAACCAAATCTATTTCTGATTTTTCTGTCTTTAATGGTTAAATATAACGAGAGAAAGAAATAATTTACAAAAAAAATTGTTTCGAAATCCGTTACTTGTAGTGTGGAAATAGGCAAGGATATAAAACAAATATACTAAAAAAATGTGGCATTATTCACCCGTCGAAATGATATGTGTCCCGTTTGTCACCCCTGTTGTGGGTCGTTCCTTTGGGTCTAAATAAAATGTTAAAGAAAGAAAGAAAGGAAAATGACGTTGTTCTTTTGATGGATTACTTCCTAAGGGCAGGCTAGACTGCCACCCTCTCCTTACTCCTCATCACCTACCCCTCCCAAACTCTGTGGGAACCCGCAGAATCTACAGAAATAAACATCAACCCCTTCAAACAACGTTTTCTTGGAGAAAAATCCCTTTCAATGGCGGAAAATAATAGGAATTCAGGAATAAAAGCACATTTTACAAGGCCTCGGAGGTTTGCAATCTTAAGAATTAGTACTAACTAACCTTTTTTGCGGCATAGAAATAAATACTAAACGTAATGCGCTTCTTCTTGCTTTATCCGCAGTGATTAATACATATTTTTTCACCACTCACTTGTTTGTACAATTTGGAACGATTATTTTAAGTATATATTATAAAATTACATATTATTGATTATTAATTGGCGGTAGAAATTTATTAAATTGTTGTGTTGGAAATTTTATTTATTTTGTTCTATCCGTTAGACACTGCTACGGGCGTCTTCAGACCTAGTAGCAGTGTATTGTCCCCATCTTTGATTTTTAGTCTACTGTCCAACCAAATGCTGCAAAACTCTAAAACAATGCAAAATTACTCTCATCAGAGATTACCGATCGAGAGTTTTGACTGCTTCAGAATTGGGACAATTTGGGAGGCGGCTTTGGGTACCGCCGCCTAGAAAACCATTTATTGGATAAACAATACCCCTGATGTAGGTCGAGTGGTTTGTTACGTTTAATGACTTAGCAGGGGTGCCCGGGTTGATCGGGTGAGGTGTGTACAGTAAGCTCACTGCCCACCACCTGCCCACCACCTTCGTGACTGAGGCTGGTTTTGGGAGACCTTTTGATCTCTCCAACTGATCTCTCTTCACCCATCGCCTTGCGCCGCAGCGGAGGGATAGATTTATAAGTCCGTCACTACTGGACACAGTGATCCCTACAGTACTACCCAACCCTCATACCTTTTCCTTACCAGAACTTCCTCTTCTTCCTTTCATCAAAAATACACTCCACTAAGCATTCCCGAAGACATCATCGGTCTTGAGGGAAATTATTTTTCTCAGTGCCTCCTGTGTGGGAAACAATATTTCGTCTACATCAATAATATTTGCACATCATGCTATCACAGGCAAAACATACAAAACAGTCTATGTTGTTTTACGAAATAGGATACGCTTGGTACTGCTTTACTACTGTAAGCAGGTAACACGAAGTTAGGCAATTTCGCATAGAACAGGTGTGCATTATTACTGGGTGTTCGCATAGATCAACAACAGATGTCACAGTGCATATATTCTGCAATGTCATAAAATAAATCATTCGTACTTGTGTATTTTACGCTTACAAATGTGATATTTGCTGGATGCTGTATAAATATTTCAAAATGAATTTAACTTAACCTAACAAAACATGTCATAACCTAACCCAAACTCTCTGGTAACATAAACTTGTCTGAAAACGAAATAACATAACCTAACATTAGACAATATCTCATCGACGGCCTACGAGGTTGAGTGTTTAGGATCTCAAATAGCAAGCTGTTGGTCGCGGGTTCAAATCCCGACATGTGCAAGAATAATTTGTTATTTCGCAAATTAATTATTTAAAAAACTATATACTATATTTGTGGTACTATCCAGAGTTAAAGAAATTCTCAGTATAGCCCTGGTGTAATACCACCATTCAGGGTTGAAACATTGCTTGAAAAGACTTTGGCCGTGTTTGGTGATATTTACTTCCCCATCGTCCTCTTCCCCATCTCCTTCCCATCCCCAATACCTTCAGCATCACAACATTCCCCAGTCGTGGATACCATAGTTTCACTGTCTTGAGACAGATGGGACTCTTGTGTGGAATTAACACAAAAAATAAACGTGTCTATTTCACTGACATTTATTTTTCTCATACATTCTTCAGGCAGGGTAGGTACCACAATATTAAAAATGAGAAAACGAAAGTACAAATAAAAACGACGA
Source organism: Hesperophylax consimilis (assembly GCF_061612785.1). Taxonomy (NCBI): domain Eukaryota; kingdom Metazoa; phylum Arthropoda; class Insecta; order Trichoptera; family Limnephilidae; genus Hesperophylax; species Hesperophylax consimilis. The sequence goes on from NC_142859.1 coordinate 26,872,082, forward strand.
TTTCAATTTTGACAAAATCATCTTTACTGAGCCATTAAAGCGGCCACCATCTTGAAAAGGAAACGGAACGTACAAAGAAATATATAACAAGACGAAACGCAAAACGGTCAACTTAAAAAAAATTATCAATGATCTTATTCTAAAATCAATAGGTAATATACAGGGTTTTCTAATAAGAGGTGTTATTTTGAATAGCCCGCTATTTCGGTAGATGTTACTTTTGAAGCTGTTATTTTTTGACATTTGACAAGTACACGCTTCAAAAACGCAATAAAATTATTAAAATTCACTTGAGTGAATCAAATTCAAATCATCTTGAGTGATGAGGCCCATTTTTACCTGGGTGGCTTTGTCAAAAAGCAAAATTATCGCATCTGGGGCTCGGAAAACCCAAGAGTTATTGTTGAAAATCCTTTTTATCCTCAACGTGTGACTGTTTGGTGCGGTTTATGGTCCGGCAAAGTCATTGGACGTTATTTTTTCGAAAATGAGGCTGGAGCAACAGTTACGGTGAATGGATTGCGCTATCGAGAGATGATTAATTGTTTTTTATGGCCGGAATTGGATGGTATTGATCTGGACAACGTTAATTTTCAACAAAACGGCGCTACATGCCACACAAGCAACGAAACCATTGATCTTTTACGATTGAATACCAAAATAACACCTCTTATTGGAAAACCCTGTATATAAAAATTATACATGTACTCAAAGAAAGGGAAACATACATCACGTTGCTCTTCAGCAATAAGTTTTGACTTCAGAGTTCTCGCAACGAAGTTGTCTTCGCGATTTTATTTGCACATAGGTTACATGTTCAATTCTTCTGCAGCTCAAATACATACTAGACATAGCTGAGTTTTGTGATGCTGATTTTCAATTTGAAAAACATTTTATGCCAGGCGAAATAGTTGTCTGACCAATTTATTAATAAATGCATTCACTACCGTGTTATGAATATTTCTGAAAGAGAAAAAATTATTAAAATTGTCAAAAATTTATATCAAATTATGAGCACGTTCATAAACTTTCCTGAAATAACCTGAATTAACATTAATAAATTTGTTAGCAGCAATACTTTTCAGGATTAATTTTTACGTTCCACGAATATTTTGAATCAACGACCAATTTGTTATTTATCCAATGGATGTTGTAAAACTATATTTTCGCTTGGCAAAATTTCAAACCAATTAAAATTGTAGTAATACTTTATCAGTAATGCCGCTTTTTGCACCAAAAACCAATTAAATCAAGTAATTAAATACGTTTACTGATAACTGAATATAGCAGCTGATTGAACCTTTACAAAGCTTACATAACACATAATAAACGAAACATAAATCGAACGTTGGTAAAACAATTACCAACTTACACAAAAAAATTAACATTGAAAATCAAAAATGGTCAAAGTCACAGACATAGGAATTAATAGACGAGAAGATAATGGCGAGGGGTAAAATCAACTGTTGAAGAACGAAGGGAGTGAAGCTGACTGTGATTCGTCAATAAATCAATCTGACAGTAAATAGGCATCTCGCATTATAATATCACCATTTACTTCTTAAAAGTAAAATCTGCTTTTGAATGAATAGACATTTTTACATGGGAGCGCAAATTACTCGCCACGTTATGAACAAATTTGGCGAGTCGAATATTTCGTTTAAGTATTTAGTTAAGACACTTTTATAAATGTTCATAATTTACTTCCCAGCAACCAACCAGCTTTGTGTTTCGCGTCCAGACGTTTCTCGATGTGATAGTAACAACTGATTCATATTATACGATGTGAATATGCTTAAAATAAAGTAAAATAATGCTTATATATGGAATGTAATACGACAATTGGGTTTATTCTCTTTTTCACATCTATTTTTACAAGTTTTCATAGTACAAGTCAACATTTTGCCGTGTTATTTCGTAAAATGAACCGATGATGCCTCGACCATAGTTCGCACAAGAATGATGACGTCACGTTTTTAAATTTCACTTGAGGCCATACGCGAGCACAGCCGGCTCCAATGGAACCGGTATGGGGAGTGGGGATAATACGCTTTTAATTACTTAGGGCAGGTCTACTAATATTCATTTGCCTATGGTCAAAGTAAACTATTCCGGTGACAAGTAAAAAATCTAGAATATTTTTGACTTATCAAAAGTATTTCATCAATAAATGAAGATATTATATGTCTCGACGCCATCTAGTGAGAAATTTAGCACTAACAAAACCTTTCCTACAAAAATAAAGTTGGTTGTTTACAGGTGGGAAAAAAATAATTTAATAAGCAGTAATCGTTGATTGAGGTACTAGTACATATTGAATCATTTGGCGGGTTGGAAATAAGCCGACATAGCTCAGTGGATACAGAGCACCTGACCGGACATCAGAAGTGGGTTCAATTCCCGTTGGCGGCATTTACTTTTACTCGGTAAAGAGATTATTTTTTTCAATTTGTATTAATATTTCATGCGACTAATTATTGCTTGTAATTATGAGAAATCTCGAATTTAAATATCTCAAACAAATTTAAGTCGACTCCTTACACTCTGGAACTGTCCAAACACTTCGGAAACTGTCGAATCCAGCTAGGTCCTTAGTAGAAGACGTCCCTTCTAGGGTTTCATCGAATTTAATTATCCTACCGGCTGCGCCAGTTTGTTGTAAGGTGTCTCACAACTCTTTTATAAAAAAAACTCACCGGTCAACAAAACACTGTGGACTTTTTATTAGTGTTATATCTGCCTTGTTTTGCAGATTTAAGTGTTGGGAATTCTTTGAACCCTTAGAAGCCGGGTAATATTTTGTAAATATCTCAAAGACAAATATAATATTGAAAATTATATATGAAATAATTGACAGACATCTACAATATCAATATTTTACTTAGGAATTTTCATGGACAGTATTAAAATGCGTTGAAAAGTTCTAAAACCTAGTTCTGCACACTGCACATTGCAGTGCACCTGAAGGAAGTCATGATTTCACAGAACTGCTATTGTAGTTGGTGTTTATTTACGTTACAAATAATAGGTCAGGATTTAGCTACACTTTTCATTACCCGAGGGTTGGTAATTCTCTGGTTCGAGAAGCTTGTTACCTGTCAATATCATCTCAAAAGTAATTGTTACACACTAGTGACATTTGTCGGACTCTGGAGTAAGCTTTATGACTAGCGCCATCTATCGCTTAAATACTCAACTTTATTACCATACATCATAATTAATGATATCTTTAATCTAAATTTTATAAAATAAATACGCAAGTAAAACTCGAAAAAGTAGTCTAGAGATATCGCTGAAAATTTAAAATTTGCTGTTATTTGTGCCAGTAGTGTTTAGAGATTGATTGGTAGAAGGAGTCGGGGATACCCGAGGAATACTTTATACAATATCTCTGCACAGAAATGAAATACGGAGTAAAATTCAAGTCGATGTAATGTAGTTTTTAACAGTAACGTTGCGGTATGCAATGTCAATGGTGGAAGAATTATTGCAGGGTCCACTACTATATTGTAAATAACATGTATTGGCCCTGACGTAGCAATCGCACTTATCTCTCATTCTCTGTTTTATCGACAACTCTACTTTACTGTTACAAAGTGTCATCTGTGAGTTACACTTTACACTAGTAGGTACTTAAGATACCACGTCTACTGTTTGAATCCATCATAAAATAAACAAAAACAAATTGTGTATAGAAATACAAGTAAGTAAATACGCATTCGGCAATAAGATTTATAATGTTTATTATGTTGGGGTTACTCTGCCGTGCTTGTCTCACCGATTTGACAGCCACATGACGGATGTGGATTAAGATTAAGATGAATGCTTTGGCCGTCAGGATACAACGCTCCTGATCGCCTTCCTTCCCTCAGCATCTCACAGGAGCCGCACCGCCTGAAGGATTTTGCTGCCAAGGATTTTCACAGAACGCTCACATTATTATGGCGTGACGATGAATTTCGTTGAAACGTGACGTGATTTGTATTACTCTACCACGCTTCAAGTCGAATTTTTTAGAATAACCTATTACACAAACCAACCTTATGTTATCTATAGACATTTCTTATATTAAAATCCTAGCGCAGGCACCTTCAAAATCTCGGGATAGTCTGAATTTTTGAAAGATCAATTTCAATTTTGAAAAGGACAGTAAAAATAATTTTCTGTTAAAATATCACATTTTTTAGGTAGGTACTAACTTTATCGCTTGTCTGAATTTTTCACACAATCGGTTCCAATTTTGAAAATAACACTTAGGACGGGTTGTTTCGAAGAATTTGAACAATTCATCAAATTTCAACGTTAATTTTCGGGTTCTGTGAAAGTCCTATTCAAGTTCTGTTATTATATCATAGTAGGTTAGTTGCTTGACAAAACTGAAATAAAAACAGAACTTGAAAAAATCTTTCACAGAACTTGAAAATGAACGTTGAAATTTGATGAATTGTTCAAATTTTCCGAAACAACCCGTCCTTAATTTGAAAACAAATTTGAGTTCATTGAACTTGAGTTTCGCAGGACACAGAGACAACGGAGATTAGTGTTTTGATGAAATTTCGATATCCTTTAACCGGCGACCGGATATATCATTACAATGATAATTCATCACATCTTTAAAAAGTTATATAAAGTCATGGAAAGTGATGAAACAAAAACTTTACTAACTGGGTTAAGTCGGTTAGGTTAGGTTACGTTAATTTTTTTTTCATCGTTTCTAATGACTTTATATCACTTTTTAAAAGTGTGTTGAATTGTCACTATGTTGAGTTATCATGGAACCCCTTTAAACAGATACATTTTTATTGAAGTGACCGTCACGAAAAACAGTGATCATTTGGTGGTGGGGGTACGGGACCCCCACCACCGCTCACCGTTCACTGTCGCTCTCTCACCGTAGTCGCTTACTGAGGCGAGGGAGCCACTGACGAACGTTCTCTCTCTCTTTTCTCTCTTTTCCTCTCTCTCTAGCCAACGACGCCACGCCAGGCATTAGCTGCTTGCTTCGTGTACTGCGCGGTGAGTGTAATACGAGTGAAATACGTAATTGATTGTGGTTTATTCGATTTGGAACAGAGTTTTAGTGTCAAAAATGAATAGTGACGAGATAGAAGTGAGAAAAACATGCGTGGCACAAGAATAATGAAATGAAAAGAGAGAGAAAAATTCTAAAAGTTTCACTTTCGTCGTGCGTAGGCTTGCCACACACTGTATTTTTTTTTTATCTAACTAATTTGAACCATCATATATGACTCAGTCTTGGAACACATGTTTGCTTCATTCGCATTCTTACATTGTCTCATCCATACTCTTCCATTATTCCGAATCTTGAGACGACCTGATTCAAGTAAGTAAATTATTCACTTCATTTGGCAATGTCTCTCTCACATGTATGCCTCCTACTTTTTCTCTCATTAATTTTCTACATATTTTTAAATTAATTGTTTGTGTTTTTTGACAATGAACAAACAATTATAGTTGGTATTTTTTAGATCATTCATATTTTTCTTTCTGATATAATAAATCTATTACAGTGATTTATTTTAGGAGATTATCGTTAAAAGGATTCAGTAAAAAATTAACCTCGTGTATTCATTCTTCTTACACTGTGTTATTTATTCACCCATTCATTCAAATAAAAAAGATAAATGTTTTGTGGATGCCAAAAACTATCAACAATTTAGGAAAAAAACTATCGACAATATATATAATATAACGACCAATAATATAATATAACGACCGGTCGGTGGCCGAGTTGACATCGCGCTTGTGTCCCACTCAGGCGTAGTGTGTTCAATTCTTCGGCTGGCTAAGTCCTACATCACAACACAAGCAAAATTTTCAGCTTACTGTGGCGGAAGTAGGAGATTTTCAAATATTGTCAGGTTATTCGTAACCCGGAAATGTTTGTCTTTCTTTTAAAAAAAAAAAAAAAATGCAAAAAACTATCCACATTATAGGCAAAAAAACCATCGACGATACAGGCAAGAAACTATTTTGTTATTGTAGTAATTGTGTTGTATTGACGAATTACTCATATTTATTCTTCAAGGTAATAAAGACACATGTGTACTTTTATATTATTTTACTCTGCAAGGTGTACAATATAAGGTTGTTGTTCCGTTGAAATCTAAGATAGAGACAATGGACAACGTACGTACTATTTATACTGCTATTCATACCTCCCTCAGGCATGCGGTATCTTTCATATCCGCAAACATACGATCACCACAGTTATAATATTATTTTTTACAGCTTTAAGCTCAATATTTCTTGTATGCTTAAATAAAATTGTAATTTATCAGTTGGATAGCCCTGATAGTATTAAATGTTCCTACCATTAGATCTAGGTTCCCTAGTAGGTATTATTGTAACATTAAAATAAGTTTTAGGCTACAATTCTTTTATAAATAGATTACACACCATTGCTAACTCTTATACTATGTCAGCTGAAGTTTTTAATATGCCTTTATTGAAAATATATCTGTAATAATAATAATGTTTATTTCAGCTGGACAGAGCGGTGTGTGCAATGCTCTGACTGCCATAAAAGTTAAAACATTAAAAATCAATATAGAAATAAATAAAAAAAATGAATAAATTGATGAACACAATAGTACTTTATGGTGGCTTGAGTGAAATTCTCCATCTCTGGTGTAGAGGCGCTCCCTGCCACTGGGCAACGGCCTGGACAATAGTGTTCTCGTCCCAGCTATTCTGTGGCCCATCAAAGCAGCAAACCCATGCACCCTTCCTTCAGTGAATATCTGGGAGGCGCTGCATTGCCAGGGGAGGCCAAATAAGGCTCTGTATGCGTGGTTGTACTGTACTCGGAGTGTGTTAATAACGCCTTATGTGTATGTCGTCCATTAAATAATGATAAAACATTTAGGCAGTGCATATTTTAACGAGATCACTGCATAACAGATTAATTTTGTTTTTGTTTCTTCTTCATTTCTGTTACTACCTTTGAACTAATGTGTTTTATTTTTTTTTGTTAACTTATGTAACCTTATAATTTCTCTTTTTTTCCATATTGTTATATATATTTGAACTTATACCGTTCATTCTGAATAAATTGCAGGGTGACAGCTTTCATGATAAAAGAAAATCTCCGATGAAGAATAAGTAAAATTACATCTGAATTTTTTAGATGTGTATTTAGGAAGGTTACATCGTAGACGTACGTCATACACTTACGCACACACCTCCAAAATTATTGAAGAAATCATAAAATATGTATTTTTCTGTCCGACTTTTCGACTGAAAAACATGTTTTTGTTTTGCATGTTTGGTGTTGCGAATAATTTAATTTGGTTTCGACACTAAAATGTAGAAAAAAAGTTGCGTAATTAAATGAAAAATGATTTACAAAAATGTATTGACAACGGTAAGCCTAAAAAATACGCCATTTGGAACGTGACAGTAAACGTAAATTTGATTTGAAAAGTGTGGCGAAAGTAATCGTGACTCGCATTACATATTTAAATTTTTATATTTCTAAAAACAATCATTTTCACATATTTATGTAGTAAATACGTGATACAATCATACAATAATAAATATTAAATTATCTTCATTTGTTTACCAAAAGAGATTATGATATCCACACTGGGTTTCTATCATACTGAGGATTGCATTTAGGTACTCATCATTCAAATTATTTAGTATGAATAATAATATGAAGTAATTAAAAATTTATTTTCTTTATCTTATTAAAATTTTAGGCGTATTAGATCGATCAACAAATTTATATATAAACATGCAAAAATCAGTCATTTTTAATACATGTAGGATTACGAAAGATTTTTTTACATATTCATGTTTAGGGATCAGTAGGATTTATAGGCCCTGTTAGAAGTTCTATCGAGCCGAACCCTCTGATATGAAAATATCTAGAGTCATTGAATTATTTTCCCATTTGATCTCTGGTGAGTTGACGTGTTGTTCTTGTATTGTTTTGTATTTAAAAAGTGTGTGGAAGGGTGTAGTTTTTTCTATGGGGACGATTTAACCCGGACATAAAGTCGGCTTAAAAAAAAAAAAAAAATGTAATATGTTATTTTGTCTGAAATAATTATAAATATATCACATGCACAGACATAGGAATTAATAGACGAGAAGATAAAGGCGAGGGGTAAAATCAACTGTTGAAGAACGAAGGGAGTGAAGATGACTGTGATTCGTCAATAAATCAATCTGACAGTAAATAGGCATCTCGCATTATAATATCACCATTTACTTCTTAAAAGTAAAATCTGCTTTGAATGAATAGACATTTTTACATGGGAGCGCAAATTACTCGCCACGTTATGAACAAATTTGCGAAGTCCAAATTCGGCAAAGTAAGGCAGCTTCTATATTCAGAGTCGTAGTTAGTTTCAGAGTATTTAGTTAAGACACTTTTATAAATGTTCATAATTTACTTCCCAGCAACCAACCAGCTTTGTGTTTCGCGTCCAGACGTTTCTCGGTGTGATAGTAACAACTGATTCATATTATACGATGTGAATATGCTTAAAATAAAATAAAATAATGCTTATATATGGAATGTAATACGACAATTGGGTTTATTCTCTTTTTTCGCATCTATTTTTACCAGTTTTCATAGTACAAGTAAACATTTTGCCGTGTTATTTCGTAAAATGAACCGATGATGCCTCGACCATAGTTCGCACAAGAATGATGACGTCACGTTTTCAAATATCACTTGAGGCCGTACGCGAGCCCAGCCGGCTCAATGGAACCGGTATGGGGAGTGGGGATAATACGCTTTTAATCACTTAGGGCAGGTCTACTAATATTCATATGTCTATGATCACATGCTATTTTTAGTGAAGTTGGGTGGTTTTGGTTTCAGTCTATATTTGGCGTCATTATATTTTTTAACAAACTATTACAAGCATTAATTACTCGCCTGAAATATCTAAACAATTATAAAAAGACTTATAAAAAGACAAAATATCTCCCGAGTTAAAATAAATACGATGGGAATTAAACCCGCACCTTCTGATCTCCGGTCCACTGAGCTTCGTCGGCTTATTCCCAACCGACAATATTTATATTTATGCTTATTCTCTACCCGACAGTGTTTAACCATTTCACATGTTCATTATAATATTTATGAAAAAAATGTAAGGTAGCATTGAGAATGTGACACTATGAAATTTACACGTTTCGTGAAAAATACCTCACTAGGAGAACCTGTATTGTACCTGTATTGTGATTTAATTTAATGCAAGAATTGATGTGTATCTCATGAAAAATAGTTTTTTTTATAAATTCGATATGGTGACTGTTTGAAAACAAAACACAAAAAAAATTCTGTGCTTCAGCAGAAATTGAAATCACGATTGTCTGCCTAAAAAATAAATTCGTAAAACATAACGCCTTGGAGATATATTGGATATCTATTGATCAAATGAATATTTTGTCACGTTTAAGTTTTCGTCCTATTTGAGTTTTGTCACATTTGAGTTTTTGTCACATTTGAGTTTTTGTCACATTTGAGTTTTTGTCACATTTGAGTTTTGTCACATTTGAGTTGTGTCACATTTGAGTTTTTGTCACATTTGAGTTTTTTGACACCTTTTAATTATTTGTGACATTTCAGTGTTTCCAGACTTACCACCATCCCTTTAACAATATAATGGGCGTCGTCGGTTACACGGGTATATTTTAGATGTAAATTATGTGCGTCCCCATATGGGAAAATTTAATTAAAAGCCGCTTGATACATTTCCTGAAAAGCGGGGTGTAAATCTGGAATTTTCAAAGTTCCAACAACCTATTTTAAAAACCAATTTACATGCAGTACCTACAACAGTACAGTACCTAACCCACGCCGAGCCGGCTAAGCTTAATTATTTGGCACGAAAAACCGTGATGCTCAAATATTTACTTACTTACTTGCTAAATTAATTTAATTTCTTTATTATTTAAATATCAAATTTACTTTCTAGATCTGTGGTGGAATTTGTAGAGGGTCAATTCAAACACAATATTATCATTGTGAAAAAAGAATGTTAAAATTAAAAATGTGTTTGTATCTATATAATATCATTTACTTACATCTACATGCACGGAGAAAAGTGTGTATGGTTGATTTAATAAAAATCTGTTCATATTATTGATAGTCCGATTAAAAACGGGATGGCATGCCTTTTCCTCATAAAATTTCAGTAAAATCATAATATAACGGAAAAAATGTTCATGCACCTGCATTGCCTTGATAATACATAATGACGAAATGTGAAAATATTATAATTTTGTTTCGACATTGTGATAATACATTATTATTTTACTAAAAGTTTAACACGAAACGTGTAATACGTAGTAATGCAAAATCAAGTGTTTTGGTTTGAAAATTTGGTCGCCTAGAAATTTTTCAGAAGCTTTAATTAAATACTTCGAGTAGAATACATCTTGGCCTTTGAAATAATCGAGTATTTTTTAGATAAGTCTTTTTATAAGTCCAGAAAAAATAATGTATAAGGCCTATGAAAACTGCTTTAAAGTTCAAAATCTCATACTTACGAACCCATTTTTGGTTATGATTTTATTGTATAATGTGCAAATTAAGTTATTTATAAAATGATCGGAAAAAAAATATTTATGCCTGAAATTCCACAAAATAAAATAAAAGGCACTTTTTGGCCATGTTTTTTTCTTGTATATATCAAAACAGGCCAATCAAACAATCCAATTTAAAATATTACACGACGTAGTGCATCGCCTTAAACTGTTAAATTCATTCGCTAAGCGGGTTACGAATAATTATTCTCAATCATTTAGCAATACACAAATAATAAATAATCAGAATTTTATTTAATTCTTTAATTTTCTCGGAAAATACTTTCATTAGCTTTATTATGTTTTTCTCCACATTATGGACATTTAAAAGATGTTGTTTATTATATTCATTTATTTCTGAATTTCTCTAAAAACCAATAAACATTCTTAATCTAAACTGACCTACATTATATAAATAAATAATTATACATGTTCATTTTAACCCAGCATCACGTTCTTTGGTCAAATGCTTTCCACACATAGGTGTGTATTGGTGATTGATGAAACGGTGGATGCAATCTAGTTAGTTGGCATAGGTTGTTGTAGTAGATTGTTTATCTAAAGATAATATTAAAGATATACAAATCTACATATATTAATATAGAAGACGCAAAACAGACCGTGCAAAAGAGACAGTGCAGTTTTAATATTGTTCGGTACTTCATACCGTTTAGATCATGCATCGGGAAGATGCTTGCCCCCAGCATAGATGAAAGATTGCTGAAGCATTTTAGTATATCACGACGGTAATAGCGGCGATTTCCTTCAGAATTCGAACTTTGAGTTGTCCAAGGTATGAAACCGATGCTTAAAAACATTTCTTCGACAAAAACAAGTCGCAAATCGCAGCCGGAAGGCCCGCTGGGTGGCGACGAAAGAACAGCCATTTTCAAGAAACGTGCGGACGGCGAATCCCTGGTGTTGTCCCAACCACACCACGGTAAAGACTGAAAATGGCACGACCCTTCTGACGCAGTGAGACCCCTCCTAGGATCCTGCTCCCACCACTCGGGATAACCGGCTCTTCAAAACTGCACTGTCTGTTGTGCTTCACCCTATATATATATGAGTGCACACTTGAGGTGATTTTTTTCAAAAACTCCGTTATTCAAATCATCTAAGTATTGTTATTAATATATATAATTAAGTGAGTTATTCTATTTTATACAAATTAACATCTCCAAATATCGCGTTCTTGAAAAAAAAACGTTCTCATTAAAATTTCTTTAGAAAAGACGTCTTTCATAATATCAATTCAAAACTATTTTATTAATATGAAAAAGTCAATTTTATATCGAATGTATATAAAAGTTCGAAATTGTCAGGTATAATTGCATTATATAGTTGACTAATAATAAGAATAAAATATTGACAACTATGCAAGTGTTGGCGTTGGTTTCCCACAGATGAAAATAAAAGATAAATCAGATGATTTTTTAAAAATTAATTATGTTGAATAATGTAGGTAATAATAACCATGGATTACATAAGAGCCTTAAGAGACCTTCTTATTAAATCAATATTAAATACGCCATTTAACTCAGGGAAAAATATGCTCAAAATCTTTAAAAAAGGTTTTCAAGACATTTTTTAAACATGACTCGGATTTTGAATTTGTCAGATAATTTTATTGTATTATGTGAAATATCAAAAAAATCAGGTTTCATGGTTTTCCATTCAATTTAGTATCATAATAATTGTCTTTGTATTTTCGGACTTCCGACGAGAACGAAATATAAATCTCTCGTTATTCTCGGATACTTAGTTTGCGGCCTCAGGGTAAAGGAATCTTCTGGAAATATTTATACCAGAAAGAGGTTTGTTCTGACTCAAATTATATAAAATCAAATTAATATTATCCAAATTGTTTTACCGAGAAAACTCTAATGAGATTAGAAAAAAAAACAAACAAAACGTCAACGGACAAATTAGATATATGTAATACTGATTAATTTTTCGGATAATATACCGTGTTACGCTACCTCCTTAGTCAATATTTCAGACAGCGTTACAGTGTCCATCATCAGGGCAGATGTGTAATGTAATGTATATATTAAATCAACTATACGACTTAAGTATGGATGATATGTATACTACCAATGAAACTGGGTGTCAAACAATAATAACTTACACCAGCTGGGTAGCTAGTTAAACGCAATTTTCATTGGTTTTGCCCATATTAAATACTTTTTTTTACGAATAATGTAAGTAGAAGCTTACACAACTTGTGAATTACACAAGTGAATTTTTCCGTTGGGCAGGACACAAAGAGGCTTCTATAAACCTGTAAGACGAAAGGACACACCCGAAGAACTAAGAGTATAGGGAGACCTTTGAAATAAGGTCCACATCATGAGGAACTGCAGTGAAATTGCACGAGACCTAACCTAATGTAACCTATCAACAATCACAGTGATTGTTTATTTTTGCTAGACTTCAATATAAATCGCAAATTGAAATACATACCCAAATATTGTCTTGAATTGGGCTGGCAAATTCTTCAGTAGGAACCAGCTGCTAACCCGGTACAAATCTCATGTAAGTCCAACAGTTACCTATTTATCGGAGCCCTAATATAACTGATAAACCTACTTGATCCTATGCAATGGAGGGTGGTTCCTCTGATAGACAAGCATTTGTTAACAGACCGATTATTATCTGAGTCTGTTGTACAGGTTTTTAAAAGGGGCGAAGAAGCGAGCAACATTGATACCCTGTTTACCAGTGCACGTACACTTAACTTGATTAACACCAGAGGAACATCCTTTCACAGTTGATGTTGGCTGCATCAGAACGAGTCGTTTCGTGGAAGTCTGCTCTCATGTGGAATGAGCTACTGACATCTGCTTTTTCCTCCTTCATATAATCCAGGCATTTTCAAGACCCACATTAACTCTTAAACCCTACCTGGGGTACTGCAGTACCCCCCTGGTGTTTAAAATATCCACAATTTTGAAAATATTGCACTGTTGCAAAAATCGCTCTAGCTAATCTACTCTCGATAATTGGCGCGTAAATACGTCGGTAAGCCGTGACCTCCCGGCAAGTGCAGTCACGTCCACAGGTGTTCCGGGGTACCCCAGTACCCCGTGGTAGGAATAGTGTTAGTTCTTCCTTCCAGTTATACTTGAATTACTGAAGTTGTTTTTCGACATCTCTCTGGTAAGTTTACACATTATTTATGATTTACTTTACTTTGTGATAATGGCTAGAGTACAGTGTTGATAGAGAAGGCCTGCGCCCAGTAACGCGACATTCATGGACTAAAAATGTGTTATGAATGTAATGACAGTGTATGCAGTGTAATGAGGTGTCTGAATTGTTTTCAGGTATGGCATCCCAGACTCGAAATCTTGGGGGGGTGAAATTGCAGCTGCTTTGTTGGTATCTGACGACGAAAAGCTAAACCTAGGAGAAGATTCAGAAGATGAGCCCGACGGTGTTATCGAGGATTTCTGGGACCATTCTGAAGTCGCATCTCATGAAGACGGTGATCAAGTGGAAGGAGATGAAAAGTATTTAGTGCCTGACAATGATGGGGCTGGTATAAATGAAGAAGATAGGCGCTTGGTTCGTGTGCTAGATGCTCCATTAGTTCTGTACAGAAAATGTCATAATAATGTTATGGAACTGACTGCTCCCGTACAAGGTCTTAACAGAAACCTGACATGTAACAATTGGTTCACGTCTATACCTACGGCCAAGAAGTTACTAGAAAAAGGGATAAAATTAGTTGAAACTGTAAAGAATAATAAACGAGAAATTCCTCCTGTCTTCTTGGACACTAAAAATTGAGAAAGATTCACCTCAATGTTTGCCTACGACGAACCTCTCACACTTTGTCGTATTGTTCTCTGAAGTCAGAAGAAGAAAGCTGTTATCATGCTGTCTACCATGTATGACAGCCCTGACAAGGATAATGAAGTGTACATTCCAGAAGTAATACATTTCTATAGTAAAACCAAATGCCTGGTGGATGTGTTCGTCCAACTTTGTAAGAAGTACTCAACGTCCACGAAGACCAAAAGGTGGCCCATGTGTCTCTTCTACGGGTTGCTAAATGCCGTTGGTGTCAACTCTTGGGTCTTATTCAAGCTGTTAACTAACATTGATAAAGAGAAAATAACCAAGCGGCGTGAATTTCTTAAGAGTTTGTCAATGGCACTCATAAAGCTCAATATGAGAGCAAAATTACAATGGCCAAGTTTACCCCGGGATATAAGAGAAACTATACGTGCAGTCTAGAATATTCATAGTGAAGATCATTGGCCGGTCCCTGATAATCCCAAACCTGGTCGCTGCTGCTTTTGTCCGCGCACAAAGGACAGAAAATCTCGATCTGTCTGTAACACTTGTCGCCGCCATATTTATGTTGACCATCAATACAAAATCTGTCCTTCATGTGACGACAAACATGTCTATTAGTTTTTATTAATAAATTTTATTGTCTTTTCTTATTACTTTGCCATAATAAAAATAATATTTAAAAAAATATCAAATACTTTTATTTTATTAATATTTTTCTGCGCGGGGTACTTCAGTACCCCGTGGTAGGAATAATTACATTCCCAGAGTGGTAGGGTTTAAGAGTTAACATTCCCTACTTTAACCTGCCACACAACGCTGCCCAAATGGATGGTGATATAGTTTCCTCGTCTTTACGAGGTGCAACACACAAAAAAAATATATATTTTGAAGGATTGCGGCAGTAATAATAATGATACTCCATTTTGAGAGATATTTTGATTTAGCTTGAAAATATGGCTTACCACCAGGTAAATATGAATGCTATTATTTTTAATCACACCAAACCTCTCTTAAACAACGACTTTCTTTCACTATTCAGATTCCTTACAATTCCTTACCTCACGAAAACAATGACGAAAATATTCCGTAGTAAACCCGCCTCGGCTCCGTGTCGTTTTAGAAGCTTTGCCTCCAGTCTGTGTTGGCGCTATTTACGCTGCTTCATTATATCATAACAGAGTATTGCCAGGCAAACGAATACTAGGGACAGGCTGGTCCAAAAAAAACTATGCTTTGATAACAAATATCTTTGAATTGAAATTAATGAGATCTCCGATGGAACTCACTCATTGATGTAATTGCAGAAAAAACTCACCAGGAACATGAACTTCTTTATGAACATCCGTAATATCTTCAACACAAAATATGTATATTACGCTTTGTGTCAATCTAACTAACAGATTAAGGAACAACTGTATGGGGGTCTGCCTTTGTCCGAAAAGGAGTAATTCTGATTTGTCGGTTAGAACTCTATTTATAAGACATTTAAAAATAACTCGTAGGTGGAACATGTTACCAGCATCTGTTTTCTTCCTTCATATAATCAGAATTTTTTAAAGAAGTGCTAATAATAATAATAATAAATAAAAAATAAATCTCTTCATACAGCCCCTACCTTAACCCGGCTCACAACCGGATGGCGACATAGTTCCTCTATCTTCACACAGTAAATACAGGGGCACGCTTGTGAGGTGTCACATAAAAGTATTGTTTCTGTATTAATTAAATTATAATTTTTTTTGTCATTTCATAGTTTAATTTGTTCCTATGCATCCGGCAGGTTTTTAACCCCATAAGACCCCGAATTGTTTTCAAACAAAGTTGTATCTTAGAATTCTTTCATCAATGACGGCGATAACTAAATTAAAGATTTTAAATGAGAGTTGTAAACTGCGTGCAATATATTGAAATATATAGATAGAGCCATTTTTTACGTTATGCTGGCCACGTGGAAAAAACCATAAATTTTCGAGGGATGTGGCGCTTTGCGAGTGTTGCCACTTCTTAAAAGTGTCAGTGGTGATACCAGCAACAAAAATTACGAAGGAATGGCCATCATATCCAAGTTATTTAGAAGTAGAGACAGCGGGAACATAAAAATCAGGAACCCTATTAATATGGCAACCCACTGTAAAGAAAGGAGGGAGGAAAGGAGGAGGGAGGAGTTGACTTGCAATGAAATTTGTTTATTGAATTGGACTGTTGGGGAAAGATAGACTGAAATAAAGGATGTGTCCTTTATTTTAGCTACAACCATTTGGAAATCAGCGTTGGGGGGTTTGATATTATTTATTTGAGAAAATCATATGGATTTTTTAATAAAAAGGGCAGCACCGCCGCCCGAACCTTCAGGGCAATCTTTACGAAGACAGGAATACCCTCCCACATTAAAGTGGCTGGATAGAGTAAACCATATCTCCGAGATAGCAGCCAAAGAAATAAGTTTGAATTTAATAGGTTAAGGAGATCAGATTTGTTAGAAATAGTATTTCGGCTATTCCACTGAAGTATTCTGACATCCTGAAGAGTCCCTTTGAATAAATAATGTGGATATGCGCCACGCTTATCGGATCATTATCTGATGTGAGACATCACGGGGAACAGCCGGTTACTCGGTGTCGCCGGGCACAGTCCTCCGGTGATAACTTCAAAATGCCGACATTTACATTGAGATATTGATTTTATTTATTTTATTTTATTGATTTATTGTGAAAAACAGTATATTCCATTTACATTTCACAAATAACAGTTTATAAATTACAGTTTATAAGAAGTCAGTACATACATTTATTTGCATGGGTAAATACATCAATACTATCTGATTAACCAGATTTTTTAAATAGTATGCTTATTGCCGTCTTAAATTCTCTTTGGTTCAAATCGAAAATGTCAATCACAGAAGAAATGTGATTTAACAAAGTAGTTATTCTCCCCAAAGGCATGATCATTGGTAGGTTGGTCCTGCCCCTTGGAAAAATAAATAATCTGTGCTGTCTAGCTCTGATGAAATTATCAGGGACATAAAAATAAATTCGTTCCAGAATATCTGGATTGCAAATGTGCCCATTTAGCAGCTTGTGCGCCACTAACACCATTGCAATATTTCTCCTAACGTCTAGACGTTCTATCCCCAGCATTCCGGCAAGAAAATCAGAGGGATACAATTAAGGGTAATATCCGAACTCTCGCATGTAGAGGTATCACATAAACTTTTTTTGCACCTTTTCTACATCATTTGAGTAAAGGGCATCTTCGGGTCCCCATATTATCGATCCACTCTCAAGAATGCTGCGAACCAGAGTAAAATAAATCATTTTTATGACTGTCGTATTCGTAAAAGATTTCGAATTACATATAACAAAACCCAGCATTCGCATTGCAGAGTTGCACTCCGAATCGATATGAGTTCGAAAAGTCAGACGCGTGTCAAAAGTGATTCCTAAATCCTTCGTTATCGAAATATGTTTTAGAGAGGTACCAGACATTTTATAGTTAAAATATAAAGTACGCTTTGCCCTTGTAATGCACATAATTGAACACTTACTACTGTTAAAATGAAGTTTATTTTGATGATTCCACTCTACTATACCGTCGATATCGATTTGTAGACGAATGGAGTCTTAATTTTTCGTTATACAGGTGTATAGTTTAATGTCATCCGCAAATAATAAAAAATTTACAAATCTTATAAACATCCCTATGTCATTAATAAACAATAAAAATAATAGCGGTCCTAAATTAGACCCTTGAGGGACCCCAGAATTTGTGGCGTAGAGTTTCGATGTGAACTGCCCGTAAACAACGTATTGTTTTCTGTTAAACAAATAATTATGAAAGAACAAAAGCAGCATGCATGAGAAGCCGAAGCTTTCAAGTTTATTCAGTAATATGAGGTGATCCACTTTGTCAAAAGCTTTCGTAAAATCATTATATGAGACATCTACTTGTTCGTTATTGTCCAATATATTTGAGACGTAATCCGTAAATACCATTAAGTTGGTCGTTGTAGACCTGCCCTCTCTAAACCCATGCTGCTGGTTTATGAGAAATGGTTCTACTTTATAGTATATACGTTTTTGTATTACAAGTTCAAATAATTTGGCCGGTGCCGAAAGAATTGCCACAGGTCTGTAATTAGATACACATGATTTATCGCCGTTTTTGTGTAAGGGCGTGACTTTTGAGATTTTACAGCGGTCGGGGAACTTACCGGAGTTAAGTGAAATATTAAAAATATGTAAAAGCGGTACCATTAACGGATCTGCATATCCCTTCAGGACAATTGTGTTAATAAAATCTGGTCCAACAGATTTTTTTGGTTTTAGTTTTTTAATTGCAGCTAGGTAATTATTTTTATTTACACTTAAAATTTCAACATTTTGAGCTAGTGAAGAGTAACCGCCTGGGGTGTATGAGTCAAATTCTGCACTATGTTAGCTATAGACTGACTTAAAGTAATTCGCAAATGCTTCCGGAATATCGGGCCCAGTATGAGTACTTCCGTTCCATGGCACTGAGTTTAGAAACCCACCGTCTTTCCTCTTTTCGGATACAAATTTCCAGAAGGATTTCGGATCACTCTTGACGTTTTTTTCGATATTATTTATGTAATCCTTATACGCAATATTTATACTACGTTTGATTTTAGATCGTAGAATACAAAACTTTTCCCGATATCTTATCAATCCGGTGCGCCTCCAGTTTCTGTGAAGTTTGCATTTCTTTTTCAGGTCACTAATAATTTCACCATCAAACCATTTAGGGTATCTTCTTTCAAAACAAGGTACACGCTTTCTCTCAAAACACATGTCAAAAAGGTCATAAATTACATTATAAAAATATTCTACTGCTAAATCTACATCTTTAAGTTTTAATAAGGGTTTCCAGTCGTGAGAATTCAAGTAAACATAAAATTTTTCGAAGTTACCACGTTCTAGATTCCATCCTCGCTAAACACAATTTCCATTGTCGTCATTTAATAAATTCCGACAATAGGCTTTGCTTACATTGAGCGCGAATTCTATATATAAAGATGGGTGGTATGAATCTTCACTAACAAGTGAGTATACGGATTTGAACACTTTTAAGTCAAAATTACTGATAATAACGTCCAAGGTCCTGTTCGTTATATTAATGATAAAGTTTTTCTGTTCCAATTGAAATAGTTCCATAAAATATAACAAATCTGTTTGAGTTGCTTTGTGACTCACACAGGAGTGTAAGTTAAAATCGCCAACAATAATAAATTTTTTTTCTACTAAAAAGTTAAGATTAGCTATGATTTTATCGAAAAAATCAGAGTAAGTAGTTCTCTGTGAAGCCGGTGGAATGTACACTATACATATATAAATACTAATTTCATTTATTTTAGCCTTAATCCATAAGTTTTCGCCATCATTTTCTAGAAACGTGAGTCTCTGGCATTGTTTGACGCGATCACGTCTCGCGGCTAGTAGCACTCCTCCTCCTCTTGATTGGCCTGAAGTTCTGTCCTTTCTGAAGACGTCATATCGTTGATCGAACAGTTGACAATTATGAATACTGTCGTTGAGCCAGGTCTCTGACAATAATATAAAGTCATTGTCTTGTATAATAACACTATGTAAGAAGTCATCGGTCTTGGATCTCAATCCCCGCACATTTTGATAATACATTGTGCAGGGGAGAGAATTTACTTTAACTCTGCTCTCTAGTCATTTAGTGGCCGCAGAATCGTTTTGTTTGCCTCGGTTTTGGTTAAGATCAACCGGATTTTGTCTCGGTTTTAAGTAGCGGTAGTTTCTTACCGGTACTCCTCGGGGCCACAAATCTTCTTGCAAAAGTTTATCGTATAACTCATCTGTTACTCCTATACGGAACGCTGCGTATTCCTGAGTCATCTTTGTTATATTATTGTATAAGTCGTACTGGAAAATATGGGAAAAGCAATAGTACAACCTTTCTTCAGAAAGTACGGTAAGTAGTCGTGTAAAATGACCAATTAAAGTTAAAAGCTCGTGGATCATTTGCGTGGCGGCCCGCGGCTACTGGTCACCTTCGACTCGTTCGTTAAGTTCGTTCGCGATCAGAAGGATTCGGGCGACATCGACAGCCGCCACACCCCCCTTCTTACTTCCCGCACGAGAACAATATTTCACATTGCTGTTGCAAGGAATGTAGACTCTATGTATAACTCAATGGTGAAATACTGTTTCCATGCAGAATGGAACAGTATTTCTGTTTTACCATTAACATATTATTTAAACTTTTATAATTAATAGTCATGTTACGCGCTCTTTTTAAATACATCTATTTGAATTTCACTTTTGTTTTCAATAATGAATAAATCCAAATCTTGGAAGCGGATTTTTTTGTTGTTTTCAAATTTAATTTGTAAAACTCCATTTTAATTTTAATTTTTTATTCAATAATATTGTTATTGGGTTTACAAAAACAGTTTATTTTTAAACAAGTTCTGCTGTGTAGTTATTATTACGCGTGACAGCTGTTTCGCCCTCTGAAGGCATTATCAAACTGTGGGTAGCCCACTTACAGACGATACATTTATATTATTTTTAGATAGGTATTTTTAAATTCAATTACTGATTTCTTAATTGATTTCTGAGTAAAATGTTATAATTTATTAATAATTATTACCCCAGTAAAGTTTCCCCAATTACTGTAATGTTTAAATTTGACTGAAGGTCTTTATGTTTGTTATTCCCAAACGATGACTCAAAGGGTTATTTTAATAGCATAATTAAGCAGGTACTTTATAACGCACTCATATTTGCACTAGGTTTGAAGATATCTAATAATTTCTTGTCGAGCGGGATGTTAGTAAGCCTATGTATCATTGAGTGGTAGGCAGATAATTTATGTGACCATGGGTGTAAATATTTATGATTGTCAAGTCTTAAAATTTTTATCTCATTTCACATTGAAAAATTCTGTCGACATCTGATGTTTTGTAAGTCTTTTTTTGTTGTTTTTTAACACCGCGAAAAACCTAGGTGGCGCAACGCCGAGGATTTAGCTATCGAAATAAAAATATTTTTAAAGAGAAGATGAAATTTGTCATGTTTTAATATTTCCACCGCAGAAAAAATTCTGGTCCCAAGGGGTTAAGGGTAGTGCTCCCTATCCAACGCCGACCTCATTAAGCCGCCCCCAGCCTCTCGCTAATGCGGAAAAACACACTTTTTATTATTATTTACTTTAGGCTCTGCTTCATCATACTTCCTACTATCAGGTTAGGTTGGGTACTATTTGATACCAGATCCGCTTTCTAGGGATCCGATACTCTAGAAATAATGATGTTACACAGCGGCACAGGCAAATTAATATACATATTTTAACTACTGCTCAACGAGTCTTTTCTTATGTAATGACAAATAAAAAATAAGTTGCAAATTCTCTAAAATAGAGTATTGAGAATAATACTTAGGTAAAATAGATTTTAAAAAGCTACTAAAATAGGAACGAAACAGTTAAACCGATGCTGAACGTGATGATAATTAAACATAAAATAATAAACAACCTAATACCTAAATACTTTTCAATGGAAATTATATACAACGACATTCACTGACATAACACAAGAACGTGCAATAAGAATAGGCTACCAAAAAAGAACAAATACACTAAATAGTTTACTATAAAAAGAAATACAATTTAATAATGGACTGCCGCAAAACTTAAAGGGGGCGACAGATTACGCTATACGCATCAAAGCGTTTTATATAACTCCATATCGCTCTCCATACTGTCACACCTGAAAGATGATGTGTTATAAGTGTGGGCGTGGCGACGATGATGCGTTTCTTACTGCCGTAGGAGGAGATGCGATCAGATCATTTTACGGAGCCCCGTGATCACGCGGCTGTCAAGGTGGCAGATCCCATACAAAGAAACGATATTCCGCTGCAGTTCCGTGTTTGGTCGGACCCAAAGATATTAGAAGAACGAGATATGCTATGTTGTCCGTCGGACCGTAGGCGAAGTACTATCTAATTAGGGTACTTTGAACGGTATCGGGACGTGTACGCACAGAAATCTGTTCTATGTATTAGTGCGGCTACCTTAGCGTAAGCGAAGGTGTGCAGTAGTATTGGTGAACAAAACCGGCGACACTCGGCAAAACAATTCCACACAGTACGAACTGCTCATAGCACATCTCGTTCTTCTAATATCTTTGGTCGGACCTCTTTCTCCTAATGAAGATTACAACGTAGTGTGACACCTCAATTTATAGTACGTATGGGTCACGCCCAAGTTATGCGTTATACATATAGCGTAATATTCCTTAGGCTTAAGGCCAAGCTTAATGCCAAATCACTTTTTTGATTAATCTTTATTATGAATTGGTGCACATTATGAATACCAAAAAATATGGTTTAGATAAATTAAAGGTTTCGTATCGTTTTGTTTGACTAGAATACAAATAAAAAATAAATTACTCAGTATAAAATATAAATGTAAACTACTAAAAAATTTTTTTTTCAATAGAAATGTATGAACATATAAAGGAAACAAGTTTTAAAAAATACATTATTATAGCTAAGATTATCTCTTTCAGTTTTACTTCACTAATTTTTTCGCATTCTTATAAAATTGTTTACAAAATAAATAAAAAACAGTTTTGTGCTGGAAATCGAACGTTTCTAGACTCCGTTTGCCAAGCGATTTTAATGCTTATTGCCTACAAATTAATGTAAACCAAAAATATAAAAATTTAGTTAAGTTGCTTTCTCTTAAAGTCTGCACCAATTGAAAGATTCAAGCTGGATTGTAGGAGCCATATTAATTAATATAAAATGCAAAAAATTATAAAAATGAAATAATGCATATATGAAATTAGTAATATACTTAACCTAGATAGCTAAAAATAAAATTATAAATGGAAATATTTTGGTTACAGAATGGTACTGATAGCTTTATCAATTTGCCTCGAAGTAGTAAAATACGTTCAGATATAAATCATCGCACTATCAAGTTAGGCACATCTTAATATCTTCCATAAAGTAATCATGTACTCTCTTACCTTGAGCTTGAAAATAATTATTTTACGACGCGACGCAGCAAAATTAAACGACAAATATAACTTACACAATTGGTCCTATCTTCATCTAGGGAAACGTTCTGACATTGGCTGTGTTATTAACAGTTGCGACGTGCTCTTAAATATAGTGATAGAGGTTTAAAATGATTATTATTAATCTGGAGATATTCCTTTCTTATTTTGATCATTCGTTTGATTAATGATTAATTAATTAGTGACATTTTATTTATTTAAAATTCATAAATGATATTATATAATAAGTAAAGATATGATTTTTTTTTTGTTTAAAGTGAGGTTGAAACAGTTAGTTAGTTCTGCTTGAAGGAAAGTAGTATTATTTGTATTTGATGACAAATTTTGAAAGAAATTTTAAACGAAAATGGTGTGATGTGTTTTTTTTTCACACAAAGTGGGTAACATTGAGAGGTTACTTATTATTTATGTAATAACAAGCTCAGACCCGTGAAAAATCATGGGATACTTTGAAAATATGAAAATTTTATTTTATTTTTAAAACTGACAAACATAGTAATGTTTCTGTTTAAAATATTAAACAACGTTGGGTACTTTATGGCTTGTCTTAAAAAACGAAGCCAAATATTTATTTTGGAGGCGGGTTTTGGGTACAGCCACCCCGGTAATATATTGGATAACTGTAACGTATCGTTGTTTTATAGGATAGAATACTGGGCCC
This sequence comes from Hesperophylax consimilis, assembly GCF_061612785.1. Taxonomy (NCBI): domain Eukaryota; kingdom Metazoa; phylum Arthropoda; class Insecta; order Trichoptera; family Limnephilidae; genus Hesperophylax; species Hesperophylax consimilis. The sequence goes on from NC_142859.1 coordinate 26,896,192, forward strand.
TTAATCTCCAGTATTCTAACGAGGAAGGGATCTGGTAATATATTTAATAGTCGTAGATTCTTATATACGGACGTTGTTTAATTCGGAATATAATAAACTGACAATACAAGTAACAAGTTGCCTAAAGGCCGTCTAGCGAGAGAGTGAGCTCCTCGCGACCCGACAATGTAATCGGAGGCCGTTGGTAGCGTTCGGTTATGTTCGGTAGAACCCGAACCTGCCCGAACCTAAATCAACAAACACTACAATAACCAACAGCTCTGCCATAGGTCGCCAAAATGCTTCGCTATGTTTGGTGATTTAACAGGGGTGCCTGGGTTCATCGGGTGATGTGTGTTCACAATAGCTGCGTAGCGTACCAAATAGGGAGAGAGGTTGGTTTGGGGACCCTTTGACCTTTCTAACTGATCTGTCTTGACCTATCGCCTTGCGCTGCAGTGGGAGGGATAGATCATTCGTTTTTCACTCCTATAAACACTGATCCCTAGATTCCTACCTATAAGTTAGCATTCTACCTACATTTTAATTACATGGGAAAAAATAAAATATAATGAGCATGTTAGATTGATATTGTTCAGTGAAGTATGTAGTATCTTTGATTCGTTCCATCAAAGGATAAATAAAACAGAGAGGTACTCCGCATGTTTGTTAGCAAATCATTATTTTTCCGAGACAAACAACATTATTATTCACAAATAACACGACATAAAGATGTCCAATTATATTTTATTTTCTTATGTTTTTCTCATCTTTGACTCTTCGACTGTTTTCTAATGCTATAAAAAAGCGAACGAGAACGTGTTACATTGAAAAGTGTCCTAAATGATTTTAACCAATGAAAAAGCTTTGTTTCGTTAGTGTATTAATCAATTATTGTGGACTGAAAAAATATTTTAAAATAAATACCTATATCCTGACTGTACCGGAAAGCAGAGGCTTATAACCTAAAATGTTATGAATAAGAAATAATGGCTCATCTTCAAGATTATAAATCATCGTACACGTGCCATATTGCTTTGCAAGACTGAATTACTTGCACAAAAAAACCATGAGACCTTAGTAATACAATTTCAGCATTATAACGCATTTCCCACTTGTTTTGAGATATTAATAATTGCTCCACATTAGAACATGATGTAACTGTACGTGTTTAGTTTAATAAATAGGGAAGCTACTCGCTCAACCAGTCAGTCATTGTTCGACTACATTTGCGAAGTTTCATTTGCAAATCTTTACCCAAGGTCCCCCCAAATAGGATGCCATCATTTACGGTTAATGTCGCTGGCGTAGGTGTCCAGTACTCTGACGAAGAAACCATTAGTTTTGGAACATGTCGACTATTTTTGATTAAATGGTGGTCTTTACCAGTGGCGGCTCTAATTTGAAAAAAAATGTGTGACTAATCTTTATTTGATATTGTGAATAATGCCCATACAAAGTTCGCGATTCTAAATACATATAAAGTTAATATAGTTAATTGAAAATAACTACACAATCCATGTTACGGCAAATTATTTTTCAGTGATTACGAGTTAATGTAGTTGTGCCCGCAGTATCCAAAAATACTGGGTGCGAAGCAATTGAAAAACAACCAATGTTCAATACACAACAAGCGTGTAAAATAAAAATAAAAACCGACATAAGTTTATGTCACCATCTCTTTAAATATATAATATTCATCGTACTGTCATGACCTAAGCGACCCTAAGCTCTCTTCGGTACCTAATTTTTACTTCGACGAAATACATAGTGCTATCTCATTTATTCTATGGGGCGCATAGGGACATAAGATGCCAAAGGAGACATTCTTTAAATCGTGTGGACTTATGTTTACTACGTTTCGTTTCGCGGTATATTTCGAATAAATTAAGAATAGTACCAATATATTTTACGCAAATAATTTATTATTATTGTTGTCTTATAATTTTTGGCGGGTCAAACAACAATTGACCTAAGGGAAGAACCGCCACTGGTCTTTACAAAGTTATGTATTTTACTCAAATATTTTAACCTCATTATTTAAAGCAACATTTTAGTATAGCACTCTTTTGCAGGACAAATAATTTTTTAAGTTTATGAAATTACAGCATAAACAACTTTAGCCTTTCTCAAATCTTTAGTCCTACAGGCATATTGCCCGGTATACTCGTATTTCAAAGATGCTGTCGGAGAATTTGTGTGTATTTGCACTTCTCAATAAAGTACAAACCCAATTAAAAACTGTTTTGGAAAGGTGGAATACGCTTTCATTACTAAAAATAAACATGATTTTAATTTTTTTTTTTTTAAATCAAACATAAAATTTATTAAGCCTACGTTTTTTTGTCTAAGCACTGGACAAAAATAAATGATAAAGATAAAAAATACATTTTTTTTAGAAAAATACATTATAAACATTATTGTTATCTCTTTTACTATCGTTTCAAATAAGCATAATTATTAAAAAAAATGTTTTTTTTTTCAAATTGCAATCGAAACCTTCAGTTTCATATAGGTGTATTCTCTTGTTAATTTCTATATTACAGAAAACGGGAAATTATTTTTTTTTTAAAGTTTTAAAAAGATTAAAGATAAATGAAAATCTAATACTATATGAAATTTTAAAATTGCCACGATTTGAGTCAGTACCAAAAAAATACTACGCACAGTGCCAATTTATTTGTAATTTTGCTTTTTTAAATTGCAAACTACAGCGTCAAGAACACGTGGACATTGATTTTTTTTTGTCAAATTCTTTCGTTCATCACTTTTTCATCGTTGCTCTGTGTCTTTTTCAGTCTTCTTATTATTCTAATGTCTAATGAAATCGAATTCAGAGCAACGATACTACGAGGTTCTGAAAGCTTCTATTAAAATAAATTGCCTGTTTTATTCAGAAAAAAACATCACAGACATTTAATAAATCATAAAAAAAGAATTTAAAAATATTGTTTTCATAAAATGCGCACTTTAAAGACATCGTGTACCTAAATTTAAAAAAGACAGAAAATTATTACGGGATTCAATAAAATAAAGTGACAATGTTTGAATTCTTACTACTCCTATAGTTATGTATACTAGCGTTTCTAGGCCCTGCGGGCGGCACTTGGTTGGGCTTCGCCCAGTTTAAGTGATCCTAAAAACAGTTACATTTAATAGGTAGATATTAGGTCATTCACAGAGAGAGGGTGAGTATATATTGTTAAAAAACGAAACAGGAAGGAGTTAAAATACTTCACACGGGATATAAAGAATCGCAAATAAATAATTTTGAAATTTTAGAAATAAGAAAACATGTAAAAAAAATAATTTATACCCTCTTTTAAATATTTTCCCACTCAACTGGTCTTTCCCGTCTAACGATATTGTAATTCCTAACTCCCCCTCCTTCCACTTCTTCTTTATAATTGTAATCTATATTTAATTTTTTACTTCAATGTTTACTTACTCCTGATGGGGTGAACTTCGTTCATGAAACATGTAGAGGTTGTGTGTAATAAAGTGATGTAAACAAAGTTATTTGACAAATAAATGACAAATAACACAATGTGTTTTAATAAAATAAATAATGCCATCCCAAAGTGATAAGCTTCCAGAAGAAATCTTCTTATTAAACGCTTGTTAATGGTCAAATAATTTTGCCTAACTCTGCGTATTGTTAGCTACATATTTAAATATTCGCGCCAGTTATTTGGTTCGTTCTTATACCGCCAGAGGTGCGCTCTGTTGGCCATCAGGGAAACTATAGCTGGCGTGCGTATCGGCCATTTTCCAAGGACCTTGGAACGCGTGATTTTTTATAAACGTCAACCATTATCACGTAATTCTGGACAATTTTTATTGTCGTGTAATTAATCCAATGGATTATGAACTTTAAAAACATATTTTCTTCGTTATTATCCAAAAATGAGCAGAAACGATGTTTTTGAAGAAATCTCGTATAACATGAAGCGATTCTATTTCAGTATGAAATTGGGTCTTAATTTTAAAGTCTTATTTTTTTGGATCCGGTCGCCTGCAAACCGAAATGAACCTTACAGTTGGTTAAAATTGAGGGGTAGAGTGGTCTAATTTTGCCTGCAGACTTCCTATTCGGGATTTACCCGAAACATACGATTTGAATTCGACCAATCAGAGGGCCTAGATCGTACAGACGCTAGCGTCATAATACTATCATATAAAATAACATTATTCTAAAGGATTGAAAAGTTTACTTTAATAAGTTTTTGTTTCACTTGTTCGTGCCACGTGTCTTACATTATAACCACAAAAAATACATTATATAGAATTTTATTCGACTCCATATCTCATTCCAGTGCAGAGGTAATGCGTTAAGTCTAATGTGTTCTACTGTTTTAGTAGCTGGAATATTTGACTCGGGCGTTTCTTGTGGATGAAATAATAGAATGGTGAACAAAATGGAACTATTAGAGAATGCCACCAGAATATTGAAAAGCCCTCCCTTGTTTTTGGTACCCTCTCTCTGAAGCACAAAAACTCAACGGCGAATCGCACTTAACACAAAATTAAACTGGCAACCTGTGGTCGTTTGCGCTGTAGAAAAGGTACTGATCGGTACTTTTCGCCTCCTGGTGGCAAAATATCGAACGGGTAAGGTTATGAAAGGATTAAACCAAATCAAAAATTAGAATGATCGGCCATAAGCCTGAAGTACAGCTGTATCCACATTCTTACTATTGAAAATGTATCTATTTGTTAAGTTTTCTTAAGACGTCTCTGATCTTCAACCATTCAAACTTTTATCGAAACACTACTGACACTTATAAAAACAATCTTTGAATTTTTTTAGCGAAATTGGTACAGTAGTTTTTGAGTCAATAGCGAACAAACAAACATTCAATCATATTATTTTAGATAAAAAATAGAACCTTGCCATTGAAATATTTTGCGTAAAACAGTTTGGAAATTTATAAAGTTTTTTCACTAATAACATGAACGGTAAGCACCAGATTTTATCCTTTAAATCGATGAATTAGTAATTAGTATTCAGTTAGAAACATCTGAGATTCTTGTACTAAGTTTATCATAATTAATTCGAAGAACGATCAATATTCTTGGCCTGCTAGAGCAAATTCGACCATAAGTTCGTCCAATACACTAGGGCCGTGCGTCGTATATTTGTGCGCACGCCTTCTTCACTTACGTCATTAAGATTCCAACTTTATTTTGGGTTTTTTATTTTTTTAAACTTTTTTATTTATACATTTACCATATAATTTAATTAATACCATTCCTCAAAATATTAATATGGAAACTATTGAAACTCTTTTCAGTGGCTTAAAGCTAATGTACAGGGTTTTCCAATAAGAGGTGTTATTTTGAATAGCCCGCTATTTCGGTAGATGTTTCTTTTAAAGCTGTCATTTTTTGTCATTTGACAAGTAGAAACTACGCCATTAATAAAAATGGAACGATACACGCTTCAACACCGCATTAAAATTATTAAAATTCACTTGAGTGAGTCAAATGCAAATTATCTTGAGTGATGAGGCCCATTTTCACCTCGGTGACTTCGTCAACAAGCAAAATTGTCGCATCTGGGGCTCGAAAAATCCAAGAGTTATTGTTGAAAAGCCTCCCTATCCTCAAGGTATGACTGTTGGTGCGGTTTATGGTCCAGCGGCGTCATTGGACCTGAATTATTCGAAAATGAGGCTACATCAACAGTTACGGTGAATGAGATGATTAATGATTTTTTATGGCCGGAATTGGATGGTATTGATCTGGACAACGTTTACTTTCGAGACGGCGCTACGTGCCACAAAAACAACGGAACTATTGATCTTTTACGATTGAATATTCCCTATACCGATATGTATTGAAATACCCTGTATTTACCTAGATATCATCTTTTATCCTATATATTTTTAGATTCCATAATTTGGATCATAATGACAAGCAATCGCTCGAACGTTTTTTCAATCTTAGCATAGTATGCAGAAAATCGAGTGGTTAAATACCGTTTAGATTGGTCGTCGATCCACCGGTCGGTAAAGAATCGATAAAAACCGAGTGCTGTAAGGAAGCGGTATACCAAAAGCCCATAGATCAATATATTATTTGTATTGGGGTGTGCAAATGAGAGCGAGCAGGAGTCATGTTGTGATGAACCTCCCGTATACCGCTAGCGTTACGTGGTTTCGGTTGATCTCGATAGGACGAATTGTGTATTCTGACAATTATAGATAGCTACGCTATTCAAGGCATCTTGTATTTTGATAATCATTTAGGTTATTTATGGGTCTGTATAGTTTGGCATCATCGACTAATAAATCTATTTTGGATTATTATTATCGTTATGTTATCATTATTATTAAATAACAAAATATCATTTTTACCATTAGTATATATATTTTTTTACATTTTAACTTAATATTTATGTTAGTGGCATATGTTGTGCCGTTTGGATTGAAATACATAAATAAATACGCTGATTTATGTACTTATTTTTTTATTTGACGACTGACGGTGGTCTTTGACGTAGATATAGGAATTTCCCATGACTTTTGATGAGCGGTCGAGCTCAACAGAGGGCGATAGAGTTTTGACTTAATTTTACCGAACAACGGAGGAATGGGGGATTTTAACTACATGAGGCGTAATTTTAGGTCCAGTAATTAAATATCTTTTTTTTTTTTTTTTTTTTTTTTTTCATAGGAAGCAATTTCTTTGTGGTTAGACATTATATTATAAAATAAAACACAAACACTTTGTATTTAACCACGAATTTATTATTTCATATATCGACCGGTTTCACTTCGACCAAGCTTCTTCAGGATATAATAATAACTAAATGCTAAGACAGAGTTATGACTTATATATAAGAGTGACAGAGGGAGAAAGAACAAAATTAGAGGGAGACAAAATATTTGACATAGGTAAAATGGATAATCAATTAGTGGGAGGGAGACAACAATACAATAATCAATTACTGGGGGGGGGAAACATCAATACACATCATAATCCCAAGTAAATGAACAAACAACAGTTAACTGTAATCTATGAGATATTATGATATATGAAATAATAAATTCGTGGTTAAATACAAAGTGTTTGTGTTTTATTTTATAATAATTAAATATCTATTTAAGCCGTTGATATTATACTGCCAGAAAACACACTCCACGTAATCGAGGTGTTGTCACTTATCTATGCCTCGAAAAGGCTGATGCTGTAGCCATATAGCTGATACAAACAAAGGGAAATCCTAAGCAAAGACAACATAACATTTTACATAAAAAAAAACATTCTAGTTTGAGATACTTAGATCACAATCTCCAACAACAAAGTTAACTGAAAAAATGGCTACTGAAGTCCGTTTATTCCTTTTCTCATTTTACAGTCGACATCATAAAATGATGTCATCCGTGGATTGCTCCTCAAATTCGGTGACATAGAAACAGTTGAAAATAATTAATAAAACATTTCTAGGAACTGAAAACAATGTTTCCAGTGAAATATTACTTTAATTACTCGGAAATACTGTCTGTATTTTTGAAAGCCAATTAATTTTACGTAATAAATAATATCTTTTCATGAATTCTAAGTGATATTGGTAATTAAAAACAACGATTTTTAGGTTATAGATATTTATTTGAATTCATCACTTTATTTTATTGTAATGACAACTATTTCCCACACTTTTTGTGGATATTATTTCTATACTTATAAAATACCACTATACAGAATCGAAATGTTGCTCAAAACAGAGAATAAAGTGAGAAGAAAGGGGAAGAAGATTGGAAAAAGCAAGATAGGGAAGTACCTATTTCAAGGAACGTTTTGATTCTAAATTGTGGTCGTTTATCTGGGCGACACTGAGAAAATCTATCACTCAAATCAGATATAAGCAAAGGCTATGTTGTCGTTTTTTTCCATCACAAAGTCAGCACACACTCCTTGCTCATTCACATTCATAAGTCGTATCACACATACTCTTTTATTATTCTGACACCTGACATGGCCCGACTCAAGTATCGGATTGATTTGATCGCGCCATGTCTTCCTTGGGTGTCCCCGACTTCTTTCTACCATTCACATTTGCATATATTCTCCTAACACTCCTTTCTTAGTTCATTTTTTTTACATGCCCAAACCATCTAAATATCCCATTCTTAATTTTACTCACTACCCGTACATCAGCTTTACATTCTTTGCGGATCTCCATATTCCTCATACGATTATACATGATTTTACCACCCATACGCCTGAGGGATATCATTTCTACAGCATTTAGTCTGCTTTCATCTTTCGTCCGCAATTTCCATGCCCCACTGTCATACATAAGAGTAGGTACCAGCACTGCGTTGTGGACTGCTAGCTTCGCTTCTTTGGACAGTTTTTCGCTAGCGCCAACCGCGTTCAGTCCTCTATTTATGAAGATTCTAGCATTTACCCTTTTTAAAATACCTCTATCAGCCTTCCCATTTCTCATAAACATACTTTCTAAATTACTCAACTTCAAAATGTAACATAACGCAGTCACAAATACACACAAATAACGCACCATACGTCAATTCTAGCTAAAATCATTGTTTATCGTGCCTAATGTAGTCTATAATAAACCCGACACATCCGACGGAAGTAGGTTGAGACGGAAGCGCGCAACAACTGTCACTCGAGATGGAGGCTGGGGGCTATAGGCTGCATGGGTCTATAGTGTATAGAAGTAGGTTGTACGAGTCGGAGGCTAGAGTGTAGGGTGTACGGTGTACGAGATCATTAAGGCTGCGTTTACAGCGCCTCTAATGAAGCAAGCTGCCATAATTCAAGTCTACCCTGGCCACTGTATTATGCTTGTAGCTTCCATGCTAAAATGTAAGGGTAGTTTTATAAGGGTGGAAGTTAGGTTGAATTACCATTTTATGATTTAATATATTCTTACTCTGTGTTCAAATTATGAACACGTTAACATTGAGAACTTAGTACTCATGTCTCACGTCAGGAAAAAGGCCGGGAAAATAACATAGTAATGCTTACGAAAGACGAAATTATTATTGTTTCATAAGAGAAAAAAAATCAGTGTAATTAATGAAAATAATGATTCAGCAGTTCTGTGTTATGTAACAAACTATAACAATGTTTGAAATAAATATTTTACGTGGAATATAATTACAAAAAAGTAATATACTGGTGAACTGTATTCTTATTGTCTTGGTATGAAATCCACTAGAGATTTGGAGTATTCAATGCTTTGATTCATCAAAGATTACGAGTACTTTACTATCCTGAGACAATTACATAGAATCTCTAGCAGGGAATTCATCCGTTATATCAGAGGCTATTCTAACGTGGGATGCATCTCGAAGTGAGCTCCCTACCTAGGAATCGGCTAGTCTCGGCTGAGCTCGGAAGCATTCGGGTACAACCGAAATGCTATCTCTGTCAGATAGTGGAAGTACTGCCATCTATGAAAAATCCTTGAAACTACCTCGACTGGACAGAAATAACTTAGATCTAAACACTCTACCGATTTCTGGTGGGCGGTATAGAAACTACAACTAAATAAAAACACTACAATAATACATTATTTCTAATTTTGAAACCTTTAATTCATGGTAGAATACCATGTTCCGGTAGAAGAAAGTTACACAATCAACGAAAAAAATATTTTTTTCAATTTTCAATAAGCTATTTCAAAAGTTAAAATACTGAAAATAGTTACAATTCTGGAATGAACATTAGTACCTAAATTACGAGAAAGCGCTTCAGTGAAAATTTCTTATGGTTTAAAAAACCACTTTTTATATAGATCACCAAACGCTGATTCTGAATATATATTATTTATTTATTTTGTAAGAAACAAACAGCTAAACACAGAAGTTTCTTATGTTAAAGTTCATTGGAAATGAAGTTTTAATATCTTAAAATTAATTTGGTGTTAAAGGAAGGGGAGAGGAAGAGGAAAATAGGAAGAGGATAGGAGATGCTCCCGATACATTACATACTCTCATATTAATAATCAATCGTACGCATTACTTCATATCGATATTTCTTTAGGTTATTACCAAAAATGTCAATGCTGTAAAATTTTGTATTGTATTGTGCACAAATATAATAAATAATAAATATAATCACACCTATCTTTAAAAATGTACTGATCGAGGAACAGCATGGATTTAGATCTGCTAAATCTACTACTACTAACTTACTATCCTTTACCAATTCCATCGTCAATGGTCTAGAACGAGGCTGCCCAACCCCAGGCCCGCGGGCCACAATGTGGCCCGCGAACGATTTATAAGTGGCCCGCGTGAACCATTTTCAAAAATCCCGCCAATCCGCCAATTTGAAAAAGTGTCGCGGGCCCGCGGTAAAACAAACATTGCAGCTTGCGCGCGGTCACCAGTGTTGCCAACGAAGGCGATTTATCGCTATTTAGGCTACCCAGAACGAAAATCAGCGACGAAAATATCCAACCTGTTGAACTTACTTTTTAAACAAAAATACACCGGTTTTTGATATAATATTTTTCGCGTCCGAAATGGAATCTTGTAGCCAACCCCCCCCCCATGGAATTCGAAAAATTGGTGTGGGGAATCACATATGATGTTTTTGGGTGCGCGGAATATTTTTTCTCAGCTAAGTTCCGTAACAACCCCCCCCCCCCCATGGATTTCAAATATTTTGTGGGGAGCACTCATTTTTGAATTTTTTTTGTGGGGAATTATGTTTTATAGAAATTCTCTAACAACCCCCCCCCCCCATGGAAATAGGAACCGTCAGGTATTCAGTGGCCCGCCAGTGATTCAAAATCGTCAATTTGGCCCAACTGTTGGCCCAAAAAGGTTGGGCAGCCTTGGTCTAGAAGATAACTCACAAATAGATGTTCTATATACCGACTTCTCTAAAGCTTTCGACAAAGTAAACCACTGAATCCTTATGGCCAAACTATATGCTATCGGTATTAGAAACCCCTTGCTATCATTCTTTAATTCTTATTTAAGCAATAGAAAACAAAGAGTTAAATTAAACAACTTTGTGTCTACTATTATTGAAGTATTATTTTTAACTTGTTTATAAATGACATTATTAGTATTTTTTCTCATACACGATTTTGGCTTTTTGCGGACGACAATAAGATTCTAAAGATAATAAAAAATCACGATGACTGCCTTCTTTTCCAATCGAATATCGACTCTTTCAATGGATTGGTGTAAAATTAATTGCTTGAAACTAAATGTCGATAAATGCAAAATTATGTCCTTCTATAGATCAAAAAAACCGATTGTCTTCGAATACAAACTTAATAATATTTGCTTAACAACTGTTATATCAATTAAAGACCTTGGTGTCTCTCTTGATAGCAAGCTTTCTTTTCGGGATCACATAACTGCAATCGTTAATAAATCGCTCAAACTACTTGGTTTCATCACTAGAATCACTTCGGACTTCAAAAACGTAAATACCCTTAGAACTCTTTACTGCTCCTTGGTTCGCCCCCATCTTGAATATGCTTGTGTTATTTGGTCTCCTTTTTATGCTGTCCACATTCGACGCATTGAATCTGTTCAACATCGGTTCTTAAGAGGGATTGCTAGGAGGCTAGGTTTAGAAAAAGGCAAATACTCATGATGAAATTGAACGAACTCTAAACCTCCCTCCTTTGGAAGTCCGTCGGGAAAGAAATGACCTCATTTGCTTCTTCAAAATTATAAATGGTATTATTGATTCACCTACGCTACTGCAACTCATTCCCTTCAATATCCCCTCGCAAAGACTCAGAAATAATGAACTGCTCTTCCTCAACCATCATTCGACAAATTATGGATATTATTCACCATTGTCCAGAATGTGTAGACTGGTCAACTCAAGTCAAAACCTTAACTTTTTTGGGATAAGTCTAAATGATTTTTGCCAGTCGCTAAACAAGTGACGGAATATTAAGTGTCCTGTGGTCCTGACCCACGGCGTATTCTTGACTTGATTCGACTTGTCACTTTATTTTCTAATATTATATCTTCCATATGTCTTTGCTTTCATGTACCTTTGTCTACTCCTATATTTTGCATTTTACTTTATTCGTGTTATTATTTTGTAATTTGGACGATGTCCGTTAATAAATAAATAAATAAATACGAGGAATTGGGGATTTTTTTAATGTTTGTTCTACACAAGGGTAGATAAAATAAATCCGATTGTTGGGTTGATCTAGACGGAATATGAAGATTTATTAAATTGGTAAGTTTTGGTGAGTCCAGACCAAAGATATTAGAAGAACTAATATCTTTGTTCCAGACCATTATTTAGGATTTTAAACAATAAGATTTGATCAAAAATTAGACGTCGTGTTTGGAGAGAGTTAAAATTATGAAATTTAGTGGATTCGGTATAATTTGAGAAGTGTAAGTTGAGTTTATAATTTATTTGTTTAATTTTTTTTAATTCTTTATATTTATTTATTTTATTTCATAAGGTACAATATTTTTTACAATTCAAGTTTTCCAGTAATGTAGGCCTCACTATGTGGCTTGCTCGTGCTGAGGCCTTCATTTTATAATATGAAAATATAATCTACATAATACATTTAAAGAGAAAAATTATACATTTAAAATTAAAAATACATAATAATTTATTTCAAATTAAAAAATTGTGCATTGAAAATAATCTTGTGTGTTTGTGAGTGATGTGTGTTTATATTGGTTTTGTGTGTTACGTGTAGGTTTTATTTTTATTTTATTTTATGCTATGAAATTTTGGTAATATTGTCTTTTTTGTTCTTTAATCCATTTTATAATTTTGTGTGTGAATTTATTTTTATTTTCCTCAATTTTAATTTCAAGTTTTACTCTGTTGAAAGCTTCTATTGCATGGTATTAGTAGTGTCTTTTTTCCAAAGCTTGAATTTACTGTCGGAGTTTTTATGTTTTCTTTGTACGCTTGTCTAACTGGTCTGTTAGTGTTATTAAAATATTTATAATCTATTCTTTCGATAAAGGCTTGGTATAAAGGAGTCCAGATCGGTGTGCATGTATTATAATGATACATAGACGTTATTTAAAAACTATCAAAAGCATGAGACACTCAAACTCGATGTGATTGGTTCGATTCGCCAAGTTGCGATTCGTATACGCACATGGGTCACTACCGTGGTTTACAAATGAATGCAAAATATTCATGTTTTTTGGAAATCTTGCAACATATTTAAATTGGTTGTATTTCTTTAATACTGACTCGATTGAGATTTATCTTACTGTTAACCAATAAAACCGAGGTACGTATGACGTCAGAATTTTTAACAGAAGTAAAATTTTTTTTTTTTTCTAATATGTAAAATTTTATTTACTATAATACATCTATTTTTATAAATAAATGCATTTGAAAAAAAGTTTTTTTGGTTTGCCTGGTGATTGAACCTTCCTCCTTAGGGACTTCTTACTCCCCAAATCCTGCTTGGGTAGGACCAAAATTTATTTCGTATAGTAACCACAGAATTTTTATAAAGTCACCCAATTTTTTCGCTTATTTATGCGTGTATTGTCATCGACAATGAGTCTATCTAGCGAGTTTGATTGGTTGTCAAGAAGTGTGTCAATTTCCACTTAAAAGATATACATACGTTCATTTACGAAACCAAAAGGTAAATTCAAATAGATGTTCAGACAAATTGACACTCCGACATCACTGACACTCCATATAAACACCATTTTTATCGCTTTACTCTTCAGCGGTCTTCCCAAATAATCTTGATATTCTCAAATCTTATATAAAATGTATTAAAGTTTAGAATTGAATCCTTTTGAATGGCGCTCAAATACACAAGTAGAAAGTTGGCAGCAGACTAAAATATTGCCGCCAAGATAACGTAATTAGATTTAAGAAACACGATATTAATTAATTTGATCGGGAATGATAATATTGAATCGGGCGCAAAACCAATCGAAGAAATGTTTACCTATAACGAAATATTGGCAACAGCGTGCCTTGACATTTTTAAATGCAATATTTATCGTTTTCAAGAATTCATCCAATACATTGATGGTATGTATAGATAAAGGATGGGATGTTTCATAGAATTTGAAAAATTCATCAAATTTCAACGTTCATTTTTTGGTTCCGTAAAAGTTCTATTCAGGTTCTGTTATTATAGCATTAAAAGACAGTTACTTAACAGAACTGAAATAATGACAGAACTTGAAAAGAATTTTCACATAATTTGAAAATTAACTTTGAAATTTTTAAGAATTGTTAAAATTCTCTGAAACAACCCGTCATAAGTGAAATGTTCCACTTTTAACATACTCAACATTGCAGGAAAAAGTTCCAACAAAGAATTGATTAAATGTTTTGTTAAATATGATTTTAAGATTTTTACGACCAAAACTATTTTTTTATTTTTTTTGGGGTGCTATGCCGTGTTGCGCTAACTCCTTCCTTAGCCAACGTTTCGGACAACGTTACAGTGTCCATCAACAGGGCATATAATATTAATAATATTTGGCTAATTTATATAGCGCCATTTTCGTGAGAAATCACCTCAAGAGCGCTGTATAAATGTGTGGCATAGCACCCCAAAAACAAATAAGAGAAAAAAAAGTTTTGTTGTTCAGTGGATTTACCTAACTTAACCTAACCTACACGGAGAAAAATAAGTATTGCAATTTTATTTTAAAAAAATCTTAAAATTATTGGTTATTCGGTTAAAAACGGGATTGGAGGCCGTTTCCTAGTAAACTTTTGATAAATTCCTGATTTATTAGAACACGTGTAGATGTATGTTGGCGTTGATAATGTACAATGACAAAATGCGGAAATATTATTGTGATAATACGTTCGTATTTTAATGAGAGTTTATTAGGAAACATGTCAATTCATTCATTTAAGGCCTGCAAACCGTATTTAACTGGCATTACAAATAATTTGAAGAGATCCTTAAAATAACATTTTAGTAAAATTAGTATTAAAATAATATATCATGTATTAATATACAATTATTAAAGTAATTTTTCTCTGTGTATCAATTAAATTAAATAGAGCTAATCTCATTGTGGCAGTGGCGAAAGATCACCATTCAGCGTTTAAACGTTGCTTGAAATAGCTTTAGCCATGTTTGGTCACCAGATCTAAATAGGCAGTTAATTCCCCATCTTCCTCTTTCCCATCTCATTCTTCTCCCACTACCTTCAACTTTACAACACACCCCAACTGGGGATGCCATAGTTTTACTTGTTACAGACGCTTGGGGAGCAGTCAAAACTCTTGTGCGGTATTCGTATAAAAAAATACTCGGTTAATTCCAAATCAACCTTTAATATGTAATATTAATTAATATAATATTATACTTTATTGAACATTTAAGTTTTGAGCACAGCTCAAATTTTTGTTGAGCTGCCATTATCCAGCTACCTTAGAAAAAATACAGAATAAAATCGTGGCAATTTGTGTTTTACTTTCATTAAAAACTTTCAACCAATTTAAAAAAAAACATCTTTTAAGTCAGCCTTGAACTATTTAACAATTTCCCACTTCTAAAGAAACCCCATTATTTAAAGGATCTTTATTTCTCTGCTACAAATTTCAAAGACATTTGTCCCCAACTACTCAAAGAACTTGTATTGTATCTTTTTTTCGTTTTAATCGCAGTCTAGTGTTTATTTGTGACTCTAAAACTTTGGCTCGGATTTGTAAGGGAACAATTCAAATGCAATACATTAACGGAAATAAATAAAGTACCCGCTTGGGATCCGAGAGATGCCAAAAAGAGGGGAACTTTGGAGGAAGTAGGAGATGTAAGTTGAGTGTAAAAAAAGAAATAAATTGGGAACTATTCGTCACGGTTGGGGAAATCAAATGTACGTTTATGGTTTGCTTAATCTGTTTTATTTGTTTAAACAAGCAATACGTCCAAATAATTTCAGTCCAAGACAAATAAATTACTTTATAATTAGACAAATAAGCTACTTTGCATGTTATAATATATTATTATTCACTTTAATTCACGAATTAATTTAAATAAAGGGCTTGAAACCATCATAGATTATAGATTTAGGTTCCATAATTCTGCTATTGGTGGTCGTTTTGAAATAAAGATATTTGAGAGGACAAAAAAACTATTGGGTACGAAGTGGATGACTCAGAGTTGGAGCTATATATAGACAGCCCGAGGAAAAATCAAGTCTGTGTGGAAGATTTGCAGGATGGGTATTGGGTAGGCCTAAGGGCTGGATCCGAAAGCCTTTGCTAAATACCAGAGCCTTTGGAGAAATGTATTTTTTTCATAAAAGTTCTTTCAAAAGTTGACACATATTCAAAAAATAATAAAGCACGTACAATGTGGCGGTGACCGGATAAATCATAACAATGATAATTCATCACATCTTTAAAAAGTTGTATAAAGTCATGGAAAGTGATGAAACAAAAACTTCTTTAATTAAGTGGGTTTAGTAGGTTAGGTTAAAAAAATAAACGATTCTAATGACTTTATATCACTTTTTAAAAGTGTATTGAATTGTCACTGTGTTGTCATGGAACCATTGTGGCACACAATAATACTTTCATTTTTTTAAATTAAAATTTGTCACCGTAATCAATAAATTGAAGATTCGACTTACCATAATTCTTGGTTTAAATATTTCAGGAGACAAAACCCATCAAACACATGATTTTTGGCAAACTCGTGGATATCGTTCGATAGTTAAATAGAAGATTTTCCCTTACCTGAAACAATTATAAAATCACATTGTTAATAATAATCAGAAAAAACTGCAAAAGATTAAGTTTATAAAAAGTATTTTGGTGACTACTGCTTTAGAGTCATCCATTTTTTTATTGGCAATTTTTTTGATACTTACAGGTATCTACATATATAATTATACAAAATAAAAGGCAGTAACAAAAAAATCCCACAAAGGCGAAGCCTTTGCGTGGGCATTATAAGGTATGTATTCAAAACAGTGGTGGTTACATTATCTATGGTTTAAATTAAAAAAGAAATATGAATAAAGAAAAAAATATATAGTACATATAGTTAGTTAAATATGATTTTACTGGAGTTTTTTCGTATTTAATAAAAAAAAACAGTTTAAAATAAGTTAAACTTTTTTCTATTTTTTTTTAAATTTAGATGGTAACATATTATCATATATATGTATCATATTCGTAGTATAATTTGTAGAAAAAATTCTTTCAATTCTCACTAGATACTCATTAGATACTTTTTTACCCAGCTTTGGACATTTATTTTATACGAGTTTAGGTTTTGGCACATCTTGGTAGAACTCGCAAGGAATTAAACAATTTTGGGCCAATATAGTTAATGTGTCTTTGGGCTAGCCTAGTTTTGCAGTGAGGCACTGTGTATACGCATATGTTGTGTCTCTGGCTAGAACGATTTGGATTTTTACAGAAATTATAAGGACGAGTGTATATAAATTTAAGACATTGGACATAGTAGATCCGCCTTAGTTCCATAATGTCAGTTTCCTTAAAAAATTGATCGGTGGGATATGTCTTGGTCTTCTGGTGCATTATCTTAATGATAGACTTCTGAATAATTTCTAAAGGTTTCACATGGTTATTGTATGTTCCTCCCCAGGCGATTATTGAAGTGGATATTATTATAATGGATTATTGAAGTATCTCCAGGAAATGGATGAAGTTACAAATGCATCATAAACAAGCCATCAATTATAACATTCAAATAACGTCGTGCTAATTCTTTTAAAAAAAATCTACATTATGATAACTGAATTTTATTTTAATTGTCGACCGGTTCATTATATCCAATTGTCAGGTAAAACTAGAAAATTTTTCATTTTTACAGTTCGAAAACAAATTAGGTAAGTTGATAAAACAAAAATTTTAAACACTTATCTTATGGAACATTATCCTCCGACATTAGCATAGTTTTGTTTTCAATCTGCATTATCCAACACATGGATTAATTGTATAATTAAAATTTAAATGGGATAAGTAAGCCACTAAAATGTGTAACTAACTAAGGGCTATAACGAATAGCTTCTTTACATTACAATTCATGTTGACCCATAGCACACATAAACTTATATATTTTGTGTGGAATCTGTCCTTAGATACGGAATAAGAACGTGGGAACCATATTTTATTATTTTTAAACTTCCGATTTAGTTGTCCGGGTTAAGTCTTCCCCAAAGGAAAAACTTAACCCTTCCACTCACTTTTCCACAAATGATCAGCTAGTCAATCAACACTATGTAAGTGCATTATATAAGTAAAATAAATACAAAACAATACAAGAACAACAACACGTCAAATCACCAGATATCAAATGGGAAAAAAAAATTCACCGTCTCCAGATATTTTCATATCAGAGGGTTCGGCTCGGTAGAACTTCTAACAGGGCCTATAAATCCTACTGATCCCTCAACATAAATATTTAAAAAATCTTTTGTTATCCTACATGTATTCAAAATGACCGACTTTTGCATCTTTATATATAAATTTTTTGATAGATCTAATACGCCTAAATTTTTAATTAGAGAGCTAGGTATAATGCCAGTAGCCGAAATAACGAATGGTAATATTTTTATAGTCTGAGAATGCCAAATTCTTTTTATTTCATTTCCTAAATCTGTGTATTTTCTTATTTTTTCACTAACAGATTTTTGAATATTACAGGAATTTGGAATAGCAACATCAATGATATAAGTTATTTTTTTAATTTTGTCATGTAAAACTATATCGGGTCTATTATGACTAATCGCTCGGTCTGTTAGTATAGTTTTATCATAATATATTTTATAAAATTCGTTTTTTAAAAGTATAAGTAATAATATAATAATATAATATAATTTATAAGTATTACTTCTATTTCCCACGTTTTTATTCCGTATCTAAGGACAGATTCCAGCAAATAAGTTTAAGTGTGCTATGGGGCAATATGAATTTTAATGAAAGAAACTATTCGTCATAGCACATCAATGGTCATAGCCCTTAGTTAATTACACATTTTATTGGCTTACTTATCCCATTTAAATTTTCTGTTAACGGTTCCATGATAAATCAACACATCGACAATTCAACACACCTTTAAAAAGTGGTATAAAGTCATTAGAAACGATGAAAAAAAAATAACCTAAGCTAACCTAACCTACTTAACACAGTTAATACAGTTTTTGTTTCATCACTTTCCATGACTTTATATAACTTTTAAAGATGTGATGAATTATCATTGTGATGATTTATTCGGTCACCATAATATATATATATATAAAACTTTAAAATAACCATTGTGAAAAAAACTGTCACACCTAATATATACAGACAAAGAAGCAATGTACAACTATTGTTTTGTTCAGAGGGTATACTTACAATAAAAGAACTTCTCTATATGGTATACTTACAATGAAGTATCGTACATTAGTAGAACTCTTATTCTTGATTCTCGTCCAAGGTACATACATACATAAGTCAAACGTCAGAAGGCATTCCAATCGAATAACGATTGGTTCGACCCACTCGAATTACTTCATCGATAATCGAGGTCCTGGTTCCTTATGGATAACTGTTGAGAAAGTAACTATAAAAAAAACCTAGTTCACAGTCTCAGCACTCGATTTACCGAAAACAAAAGCTATGTTTATACTAATAAGAGAAAACAAAATGAAGAACCGGTAGACAAGCAGCCATGTGGCAGCTTTTCTGGACTTCCTCTTTTTTTAACTATCAGTATAAACACAAAATAAAAAAATGGATTAAAGAACAAAAAGACAATATTACCAAAATTCTATAACATAAAAGAATAAAACATATACACGCAACACAAAAAAAAATATAAAACACGCAACACGCACAAACACATAAATCATTATAAATGCCGATTTACATTCTCTTTTAATATTTTTCTTTTAGTGTGATAATTATATTTTAATTTTTAATCTTTATTTTAAGTTTAAATTTATATTTATTTTAATGTTGTTTTTATTTTTTTTTTAAATGTATAAATTCTTATATTATAAAATGGGGGCCTCAGCACGGGTAAACAACCCAGTGAGGCCAACATTACTGAATTAAAATATGAAATATTGTAAAATAATTTATCAACAATAAAAAAACCACAATATATCATTATTAAATTGAATAAAAAATAAAACTATTCCATGAAGCAACTATCCTTGATACTTATACGCAATAAGTTTCTTTGGAAATGACTATATTTTGTCTTCCATATTTTTTCTTTGTAACGAAAATAATTACCTGAAGAAATTATTTTCCAAAACAGAATATTTTTATATTTTATGATTATTTTTCTGGCGAGTAAGTTTGATAACTTCTTTCATAAGAACCAACTAAATATGCTTTAAATAAAATATACCTGTACACATTTTCAGCCTAAAAACTTTTCCAATTAAAAATTATACACAATCTTTGAATTCCTAATTTTTGCGAACAAACTTATTTTAATTATTGTTTTTATTTTTTATGTGAAGTTAAAGTCTTATAAAACTAGATGAAAATGATATTGTGGACTAAAAATAGTTGTGAATCAAAAAATTCGTAGTAGAAGGTTCCAAAAAAGTTTTAACGGACCCAAAAAAATAGCATTTGTGTGACGGAATAAAAAATTGATTAACATTATTTATAACACACCATACAAGAGAAATATTTCTTATTAGCTGCGTGCTCTACGCCATTATTACTAGGAAAATTCAAAGTAGGTACCTAAATGGATTTGAATTGTTAATTTCGTAAATAATGCAAAAAAAAAAAAATAATAATAATATTTGACAAGTGAAAATATTTCAACACCAAATGTAGATATAATATGTCTCGACGCCATCTAGTGGGAAATTTAGCACTAGCAAAGCCTTTCCTACAAATATAAAGTGGTTGTTTACAGATGAAAAAATATAATAATAATAACATTTTGAATTATTTTGCGTGTTGAAAATAAGCCCATGTGGCTCAGTAGTTCAGAGTACCTGATCGGATATCAGAAGGTGCGGGTTCAATTCCCGTCGGCGGCATTTATTTTTTCTCGGTAGATATTTTCAATTTGTATTGATATTTCAGGTGACTTATAATAATTTCAAAATAAACTTATTTGGGTCCTTTTCAATTTCAATACTTACATCTTAGAACGTGCTGATAACTTTAATGGAGGATTTAAAAAAATATGTATTTTGTATCTATAAATATAAATATAAAATTGAAGTAATTACATATAAAATTGTAATAACATTGGGTTTCTAAATGTTAAGAGATTTGAATACTAATCTTCCATAGAATCGTAAGCTTGTGTTTGGAACAGGAAAGCACAGTAAATTTTTGTATTTATTTATTTATTGGATAATTTGTATAGCGCCGCTTTTGTGAGATATCACCTCAGGGGCGCTTTACAGTTGATGCAGGTATTACAAAAAATATAAATATTACAAAAATAGAGTGAAGTTAAGTTAAGTAAAATGAAGTATAGGAACAGGTGACACGAAAATAGAAGATGGAGACTCTGCAGCAAGAATCCTAGGTGGTGAAGAAACCTAGGTTGGAAATCTAAGGCTAGAAAGGCTAGTAAGGCTAGAAATCCTAGGTTGCAGTTATTTATAAGTAATTAATCTTATGATAAGTATTACGTGTTTTAGTGAGTACATTAAAGCGAGAAAGTAAAAAATAGTTACAATATATGTTTGGTAGATGTAATATAAATGTAAATAGTTTAAGTAGGTAAGTAATATACATTCTTCAGAAAATGGGCGATATGGGTTATTTTTAAAAGTAAATGAATCTCGTCTTAAAAATATCTTTTTACGTCGTTCAATGTTTGAATTTTGTTATTAATGCTTAACAAAAATTGATAAATTAGTGTTAGCTCAGAGGGTTGGAGCTGCCAACACGGTATCACAACCTCATACATAAGCTCACATTTCACCACAACCTCAAATAACACATCTGCCCTGATGATGGACACTGCAATGCTGTCCGAAACGTTGGGTAAAGAAGGAGTTAGCGAAACACGGCATAATACCCCAAAAACAAATAGCAAAAATACTTTTGGCCGTGAAAATCTTAAATCATATTTAATGTTTCTAGTATCTTTAGTTAATCGATACTAGAAGCATTAAATATGATTTAAGATTTTATTTTATTCTTTAGTTAATCGAAATGGACTAAAAATTAGCAGGAAAAAGACGGAATATTTGTATTTACCATTTGAAGACCCAAATGCTGTAACTCCTTCGATGAAATTGGATGGAGTAACATTAGCCAACTGTGACTCATTTAAGTATCTGGGCTCACTCATCTACAGAGACGGAGGATGTGCAGCGGATGTCAACCATATGATAGGAGTGGGATGGATAAAATTTAGATCCGTAACAGGAATTTTGTGCGACACGAAAATGCCAATAAAACTTAAAGGAAAGACATACCAGACTATTGTTAGACCCGCGATAATGTATGGCTCCGAATGCTGGACTATGTACAACTCCTACTCTAGGCAACTCGAATCAGCAGAAATGCGAATGCTTAGATGGACGGCAGGAGTATCATTAAAAGATAAAATTAAAAGCTCACGCATTCGTGGTAGCCTGGGTGTCACTGACATAAACAGTAAGCTAGAGGAACGACAGTTAAGATGGTATGGGCACATAAGACGGAGACCACCAGACCACACTGTGAAGCAGGCAATGTTTATAGAGCTTCAAAGACAGTCATCCAGAGGTAGACCAAAGAACTCCTGGATGACCCAATGCTCCAAAATCCTACAAAGAAACGGCCTAGATGAAAGCGACACTCAGAACCGAAGAAACTATAACCTGAGAACGAGAAGAGCCGACCCCAACAGCCTACCTAGGCAATGAGTTGGGATAGTGCTAGGAAGAAGAAGAAGAAGAAGAAGTATCTTTAGTTAATCGACTGAAGAAAGCTCTTCCTTGGTAAGTATAATAATTTTGGGCAAATGAAGTATTTAATTTTCTTCTTATTCTTCTTCAATGGCGCTACAGCCCATTTCGAGCCTTGGCCTCCTTTAACATGAGCCTCCACCGCCCTCTGTCCTCGGCCGTCGTCTTCCAATCTGCAGCATGGAGTAGTCCTCTGGCATCTTTCCTGACATCGTCTTCCCATCTCAGCCTAGGTCTGCCCGCCTTTAGTATTTAATTTTAGGCATGGAAAATATATATTTAGGTCGAGTTTTGGAATCTTATGTAAGATAGTGTCAAAGTTTTTAGGTGTATCGTTTGTGTGTATTGCAAATGAAAATACACATGTTTATTTTCACTATTTATTGTGAGATTCCAAAGTCTGGTATTTATTTATCGATTTACCTGATAAATTTTTACAATTTGTGGGCGATTTTTAAAGTGGTTGGAAATCCATTTAATAGCGTTTTTTTATTTCAATATTACTCAATTTTCTCAGTAGAATCATAAAATTATCTTGAATTTCAAAATTGTTTTCCAGTTCGTTCACTATAATTTTTTCCATATGAAGCAGTTTGGGTTAATTAAGAGAAAGTTTGTAAATAAGATGTTATCCAATATCGTAATTAACACTTTCTTTATCTAATTTAAGTATATAAGTTCTGAACATACACGTTTCCGATTTTCTGCATAGTGTATGTATGTTTTTGTGCTGTATGTCCGAATCTTTGACAATGTGTCTTCCGAATGTTCGAGTTTCGTCCGAATCTTTCGCACTGTGGAAGGGGATAACAGTCTTCAACGTTAATTCTCATAAATCTTAAATGCACCTTTTTTTGTTGAAAAGATGGACTCATCTGGCCTTTTGTTTGTAGAATTAAGTTTTTACGGTTTGCTTTTCTATTTGTGATAGTGGATTTTACTTGTAGAATTATGTTGTCTTGATTTTTTTCGAAAATAACTTCGATGTCTTCATTTTGTAAGGAAATCTACTTCGATTGCAATTGCACAAGGTTCTGATCTCACTACTTCCTCCGCTTTTATGTTTTTGTCTGATTTATTTATTCGGTCCTTAAGTTGTGTTGCTTCTTGTTTTTTGGTGCATGTTATGGTAATTTTATTTTTTATTTCACAGACACTTATTCTCATTTTATATATTTGGATTTTTTCTTTAATTTTTTCGGTGTCTTCTTCGTTTGCACTTTTAATAATTATTGGAAATCTTTTTTCTTGGCGAGTCTGTGTCACAAGTTTTTTACGGAAGAAACGTATGTAACTATTGTATTGTTATGTTTTGTGATCTCGATTGCCAAATGTGAAATTATTTCCATTAAGTTATTCGTTTCTTTCATAATTTTTGACCAATTTAATTGTTTTGTGAGTTTGTTTACATTTCTTCCATGATAAAAAAGGAGGTTTATTATATGTTTAATACATTTTTTAGGTATGTATGTGGGTTCGGGAAATATAAATGTTTTACTATAATATTTATTTTTGGAGGTGTAATTTTTTTTGTCACCGCTTACTTATGACTACCGCCGCTCGAGAGCTAGGCAACACCTATTTATGTTACATATTTTAAAATTCTTTTCAGTCAAAGAAGAACTTTTTCTTATTTTTTTAGTGTGAAAACGCACAAGAGTCCCAACTTCTCCCAACCGTCTCAAGCCAGTGAGAGTATGGCATCACCAATTGAAGTATGTTGTGAGACTGAAGGTAGTGGGAAGGGCAAGGAAGAAAAAAGGTGGGGAAGTACCCGGCTATACAGATCTGGTCACCAAGCATGGCCAAAGCCATTTCAAGCACCGTTTTTGATTGGCGTCTTACACCAGGGAAATACTGAGAGTGTTTTCGACTTTGGAACGTGCAGCAAATAAAATTTATATTATTTCAAATGAGTAATTTTTGAATTAACACAAATTAATCAATTGAAATTTACTTACGCAAGCTGGGATTTGAGCCTACGACCTCTAGTTTTCTAGTCGAGAACCTTAACCCTCCGGTAAATCTTTTTAACAATATTCACCAATTTTATTCAACATATATACTATTCAATATTCTTAGACGCCAGTAAACGAATGTCTTTCTGGAGTAGGTTTTTTCGCTTTGTGGAAATGGGCCCGCTTTGAAGTGCCAAGAAAGTTATAAATACGATTTAAAAGCAGATTACGTCACAACAGATGTCAATCTCTTGACAGTCTTGACAACACTCCGCAACGGCGCTGCGTTGGGGATCGAATGACGTCAGTAACTTTGATGTGGTGGTGTTTTGTTAATATATCAAAAACGATCTAAATAACCCACAAAAATCGAAGATTTTAGTACCTTTTTTAAATGCCCATGGTTACTTTGAAATGTTTATAATTTTGTACAAACGGGTTGTTAACAATGGTAGCAAAAAAATTCTTAGGTTAAGGTCTTTTACAATTGCATAAAATTTAAAAAAAGTAATAATAATAATAAACCGAAATTATCATTAATAATATCAACATATTAAAAAAAACATTAAGAATTTATTAATGTTATTGTAGAAAGCAATCACTTTGGGGTTTGACATATTTAATAAAATAAAATACTTTTTTGTTTTAAAACCACGATATTTATTAATTTAAGAACCGACCGGTTTCGCTTTACTTAAGCATCATCAGGGTACCAATTACTTATTGTACCCTGATGATGCTTAAGTAAAGCGAAACCGGTCGGTTCTTAAATTAATAAATATCGTGGTTTTAAAACAAAAAAGTATTTTATTTTATTAAATTTATTAATGTTTTGAACATCGGATTTGTTTCTTCAAAATGCAGATATCGTTGGAATATTCATTTGCTAACGTAATTTGTTTGTAAATGGTGACATTGAAATAGTTCCTTATGTCTACTACGTCGAGTAAGTACTCTTAAATTGATCAGACTTCGCAACAATCGATCTCTGAATTAAAAATTTTGAAAAAGAAGCATAATTCACTTATCCTAAGAGTGTATGTATTTTTGATATTTTTGCTAGAATTAATGATTGTTTTAATAATAATAATATTAATTTATTAATATTTAAAGAATTTGGCATTCTCAGTCTATATAAATATTGTCATTCGTTATTTCGGCTACTGGCATTATACCTAGCTCTCTCATTAAAAATTAAGGCGTATTAGATCTATAAAAAAATTTAAAAATAAAAATGCAAAAATCAGTTATTTTAAATACATGTTGATTGACTGGATGATCATTTGTGGAAAAGTGTGTGGAAGGGTTTAGTTTTTCCTATAGGGAAGATTTAACCCGGACATAAAATCGAAAAATTTTGTTTTAAGGAAAATTAAGTCTTAATATTAATATAATGTGGAGGATGTAAAAGAATCAGACCGATAATAAATGTTCACAGATGGTTAAATTGGTAATATACAACTAAGTATTTAGTGAATGTGGACTACAGTATAAAAAGCAAAACTAAGTAACAAATTTACAATCCAAACTCAGTAACAAGTATAAAACAGTATAAAAATTGAAGTAGAACAAATGTAATAAACCTATATAATGAATTATACAAGAATATATTTATGTTATTGTAGAAAGCAATCACTTTGTGGTTTGACATATTTAATAAAATAAAATAAAATACTTTTTTGTTTTAAAACCACGATATTTATTAATTTAAGAACCGACCGGTTTCACTTTACTTAAGCATCATCAGGGTACAAATTAATACTAAACAAGAAGTACATAATGTGTGTATATATATAACAAAATATAGAGGGAGACAACATGATACAAATATAAGCAACACAAAGACGGTCATAAAATATATTAACATAAGTGCACAAGTAATGGAAAAACCGCTAGATAATTATGTAGACTAATGGGTTATATCAATAAATCGGGAGAAACAAAGCATCAACTGGCATGGTGGTAAGGAGGTAAGGAGAACTGGGATTTTTTTATGGGTTTATTGGAAACAGACCTAATATTGGACTACTTGATATGTCTAATTGATTATTAAGTATCTGACTTTTGGTTTTTACAGCTTTTTTAATTTCTAGTGCCTCTAAGTTGTTTAGTCTGTTACCATGCCCGTTTGTATGTAAGATGTTAGCACCGGTGCTTTGACAGAATGTATGATCTTTATCGATCAAATGATTTGCGAATTCGGAAAACCCATTATTATTGAGGCAACGAAGATGCTCCTTTATCCTAATATTAACATTACGTGATGTCTTACCGATATAGAAAGCCGAACAATTATTGCAATTTAATTTATAAATCCATATATTTATGTGTTTATAACTGTATAGGACGGATAGAGTGGGAGACAGGTTTTGGCGTTATAGCAGGATGGGGGAATGTTGCAAATGAAATAAAAAATATATACATAAATTAGCATAGCATATTATTCTTCAATTTGGTAGGCGGGAATGGGTACCGCCGCCCTGGGAACCATTTATTGGATGACCAACACCTCTGCCACAGGTCATCCCAAGTGGTTCGCTACGTTTGGTGACTTAGCAGGGGTGCCCGGGTTCATGGGTTAAGGTTTGCCCAGGTCTTGGTGGCGGGTGCGTCGGCCCACCTTCTGCGTGGCGGGCCGGTTGGGAGATGCTGGTTGAGGGAGACCCTTTACAACCGGTTACCGCTGTCCGGGCCGCTCGATAGTACAGGGGCCCGACCCTCAGGCTCACGACTAAGGGTGGGCTGCCCCATCAGCGAGTGTAAAAACCCCGCCACTGCTGTTGTGCCGGTTCGTGACCGGAGGGGACCCAGCAGCAGCGTTTGGGGCGCATTGGATGCCCTCTCCAGCCGGACTCTCCCAGCCTATCGCCTAGCACCGCAGTGGGTGGGCTGGAACCAAACGCTCATCACTCCTGGACAGCCTGAACCCCATATTCCTACCCACCCCTCACACCTTTCCATTCCAGACCTTCCTTTCACTTCATACCCTTAAAAACAAAAAAAAACAAAAAAAAAAAAAAAATTAAAATCATGAATATACATAAAAACAAACATAACATCTTTACAGCGGCGAGTAGCAGGCGTCCCCGGTGCGGGCCAAAACTGTTGGTAAATTTTGCCAACATTCGCGGCCTGCACACAAATTTAAATTCCGTCCATCACCATCTTTTGTCCCAACGTCCCAACCTTCTTTTCCTATCCGAAACTCAGATAGCCGAGCCGCCAGACTCCTCCTATCTGGACTGCCCGGGCTTTACCCTCGCAAGCAAATTCCGACTGAAAGGAGGAGTCTGCCTCTATAGTCGAGCTGACGTCAACTGTGTGCGACTATTGAGTCTGGAAAACTCCAGATTCGACGTAATGTGGGTGCGCGTCAATCTTGCCAGTACGGCAAGATTCTACGCATGTCTATACCGCTCACCGAACCATAGCGAATCAGACACTTCCGAGCTCTTCAAACATTTGAGCGATACTCTTGATGATCTCTTGCCCCGCTACCCTTCGGCCGAGTTTGTTGTTCTGGGGGACTTCAACGTTCATAACGAACCATGGTTGAAGTTCTCAGGCCCAACGGACTCGGCTGGCCGACAGGCGGAATCCTTTGCCATTTGCTACGGATTAGAGCAATTGGTTCAGGAGCCTACAAGGGTTCCTGATGTCCAGACTCACCGCTCCAATCTGTTAGACCTATTCTTAACTACTGTGCCACACGGTTATAAGATTGACGTCACAGCGCCTCTGGGATCATCTGACCACTGCCTAGTGACGACATCAATCCCCGTTAGCCTCAGACCAACCAATGAGAGGCTGAGGAGAAAAGTGTGGCACTATAGGTCAGCAGATTGGTTCGGTATGCGGGCCCATTTCAATGCTTTTCCGTGGTCAGCTGTTTGTTTTCGGACTTCGGACCCTTCAAGATGTGCCCAGGAGATTGGTGAAGTCATCAAATCGGCGATGGATGGCTTCATACAATCGACTACTAAAGAAACTGGTGTGGGCTCAAAGCCGTGGTTCAGTCGACAATGCTCCGAAGCAGTTCGACGAAAAAACGCGGCTTACCGAGCCTACAACACATCTCGAACGCCCGAAAGCAGATCAGCATACAACAAATCGGCAAAGGAATGCAAGAGAATCATCAATAGGTCAAAATTCGAACACGACCTGCAGATCAGCAAAAAGCTGGCTGCCTGCCCGCATGGCAGCAGAGCATTCTGGTCGCTTGCGGGCTCAATAGGTCGAAATTTTTGCAAACCCATTTTGCCACCTCTTACCAGACCTGACGGCTCACTAGCAAACACCGCCACCGAAAAGGCAAACCTTTTAGGGAAAATGTTTGCGGAAAACTCGACCCTCGACGACGGGGGTGCTGTTCCGCCGTCGGTTCCTCACTGCGGCTTCTATATGAAAAAGCTGAGGATCCGGCATCGGGATGTACTCCACGTCATACGGGGGCTCGATGTTAACAAAGCTAGTGGACCTGATGGAATACCTGCCCTGGTATTGCAGAGGTGTGCTGCGGAAATAGTTCCAGTTTTGACAAAGCTCTTCAAAATGTCCCTGAAGTGTGGCACTGTGCCCTCTGGTTGGAAAAAAGCGGTAATTCACCCTATTCCCAAGAAAGGTGACCGCTCCAACCCGGCCAACTACCACCCCATAGCGATCACATCAGTTCTGTCCAAAGTGATGGAACGTGTGATCAACGACAAACTGCTCACATACCTCGAGAAGAACAAAATTATCAACGACCGTCAATACGGATTCCGGCGGAACCGCTCGTGCGGTGATCTTCTCGCGTATGTGACGCATGTTTGGGGGCGGTGCCTGGAACGTCACGGTGAGACCCAAACGGTCGCACTAGACATATCCAAGGCCTTTGACCGGGTCTGGCACCGAGGACTTGTCAACAAATTGCATTCTTACGGACTTCCCGCATCCCTGTGTACGTGGATTGCTGACTTTTTAAGGGATAGGTCGATTCAGGCGGTTGCTGACGGTTTCACCTCTTCTTCGCACTCCATAAATGCTGGCGTCCCACAGGGATCGGTTCTGTCTCCGACTTTGTTTTTGTTGCACATCAATGACCTTTTGACATGTGCACCGATTCATTGTTACGCGGATGACAGTACAGTTCATGATAGCTTTTTGTTTGACAAGCCCCCAAAGGGCACACAAACTCCAACGGCTCGGAGGGCTTTGAAGCAGAGAATGGACGGTTATCTCGAGAGTATTTCCTCCTGGGGTAAAAATAATCTCGTCGAATTTAATGTTTCAAAGACCCAATCCTGTCTGATTACGTCTAAAAGGGATCCAAATGATAATCTAGTCTCCTTCAACGGAAGCAATCTTCCGAACAGGCCTTCCATTGATATGCTTGGTGTAACTATAAGTGACCAGCTCAGGTACGGGGGCTCCATCGAAGCCAGAGTAAAGTTGGCCTCTCAGAAGCTGGGCGTACTGTACAGGGCCCGCAGATACTTTAATAGTACACAACTGCTCACCCTGTACAAATCGCAAGTGCGCCCTACTGTCGAATTTGGCAGCCATCTCTGGTCTGGAGCCCCAAAATACCTGAAAAAAACCCTTGACTCTGTGCAGAAACGGGCGGTCCGTTTGATAGATTCCCCAATCTTAACAAACGGACTGCAATCTTTAGAGCACAGGCGTCAGGTAGGTATGCTGTCCTTGTTCTATCGGTATTACAATGGAAGATGCTCTGAGGAACTAGCGTCATTGATCCCTTTGGCACCGGTGCGTAGTCGGGATACACGCCAAACGCGCGCCCAACATTTGTACACAGTTGACACTTGTCACATGAGAACGGGTCGCTTCTATGATTCGTTCTTAAGTTCAACAGCTCGGCTGTGGAACGAACTGCCGGCCTCTGTGTTTCCTCCCTCCTACAACATGGGACTCTTCAAGACCCATGTTCACTCCTTCCTCTCCACAAAAAGACCCTCCACACAGCATCCCCAAAGATGACATAGGCCCTGAGGGAAATTATTTTCTTCAGGGCCTCCTGTGTGGAGTAAATATAAAAAAAAAAAAAAAGCAATTTAAAGAAAAAATATGGTACAATTATTATAATCATCATTATTTTGTTCTATTTACACCTCAAATGTGAAACAATGAACTTCTGTAACAATAGTTACTAGCAGTGAATATGCAAATAAGTTTTTTGTTGTACCAATTGCAGGTTATGTTCATAAGTTCATTTTGATTGGAGTTGGTGTTACATTTGTCAATATAGAATAATGTAAGACAAATTCAATACGGTGTCATTAATACATTTACAACTAATAAAATTTCAACCTGAAAATAGTTGCTTTACCTATTTTTCTGAATAAACAGATTTAGTACTGTGGTATTTGTATGGTTCCAAACCTACTTTACAGTTCAATCACAAAATTCTTCATTTAAGCGATGCCATACGTAGTAATGAAAAATCATGTGTTTTTGGTTTGAAAATTTGGTCGCCTAGAAATGTTTCAGATGCTTTAATTAAATACTGCCTTAGAATACATCTTGGCCTTTGAAATTATCGTGTTTTTTATATAAGTCTTTTTATAAGCTCAGAAAAAAATAGTGTAAAGGCCTATGAAAACTGCCTTAAGGTTCAAAATCTCCCACTTACAAACCCATTTTCAGTTATGATTTTATTGTATAATGTGGCAAATTAAGTTATTTATAAAATGATGAAGTTATTTATAAAATGATTGAAAAAAAATTAAATATTTATGCCTGAACATCCACAAAATAAAATAAAAGGCACTTTTTGGCCATGTTTTTTTCTTGCATAAATCAAAACAGGCGGATGGTGTTAAGCGGGAATTTAAACCTTAGCGCCATCTACGTAAGGGTTGTTATTGATAGCGGCTAAATTTACAATATTACACGACGTAGTGCATCGCCTTAAAAAAAAATTTGTTGAAGTGAAAATATTTCGACTGAATTCTGTCATCTTCAAAGATAAAAGTGCTTCAATAAAACTGTGATTCTATTATTTTGCCTGGCGTGGTAGACAATTGAGTTCTATTTCATAATAATTATATTGATTATTATATTTTGCAAATGTTCATTGTATGAAAATGGCAAACCGTTAAATTGATATTAAAGGATAAGTGTGAATTTATTGGTATGTCCTGGCCGAATGATGTGTTTTAATGTTTTCCCATTACGCGGAGACATTTCGTTTTATATAAATGGAAATTGCCAGTAACAGCTACGATTTAACGATCGTTCGGCGCCGAATGTGGTCTATACATTTCATATCGGTCCATATTTTATCTCCATATCTGTCTTGCGTTTCAAAGAACGTTTTCAAAATTTTGTTTTTTTTTAAAAGAATCACGAGATATAAGTTTCTGATATATTTGAAAAGTTAAAAGAAAATGTAGTCAAAGATCTTCGCACAAATTAATCACAAGAAGTCAATACAATTTTTTTTTGGGCATTAAGGTTAACCTATCCTTTACGGGTCACAAAAAATTTGCTCGAATTCAGAAGGATAAAAATGAAGACCTTCGCTAGTCTATTATTCAGTTAATTTTGGAGGCGGAATTTGGTTCCACCGCCGGGAACCGGTTATTGGATAACCAACAGATCTGCCTTAGGTCATCCCGAGTAGTTCGCTATTATGTTTGGTGCCTTAGGAGGGGTACCCGGTTCATCGGGTTAGGGGTGTTCTCTGCCTGACGGGCAGGATCGGAAAAAGCCAATTTGGGGACACCCTCTGACCTTTCCAACCATTATCTCTTGAACCATCGTTTTGCACCGCAGCGGGAGGGATGGATTCTTACGTCGTCACTCTTAGACAAGTTGATCCCTAGATTCTTACCCACCCCTCATACCTCTTTCCTTCTCAGAAATTCCTCTCCTTCCTTTTCTTAAAAACTTAACCATTCAGCATCCTCAGATATGACACAGGCCCAAGGAAATATATTTTCCTAAACACTTTATTTTATGTATCAAACATTTTTTTAATATGCCGTTGACGTAAACTAAAGCTCAAAGGTACTCACGATAAAAAAAGTTAATACTTTTAAATATTGTTATGTTTAGAGAAGTTCCGGTTTTAAAACTTCTGAAACTCATGTTAGCATCATTTCACGGTCTGTGGTTAATTTGGCGATATTTATTCATGGTGGACAAATTGAACCGATATGTCACGCGTCGCGCCGCGACGTGGTAACTAAAACGACGTCAACGCCTTGTGTTTACGGCAACGACGCCAAAATGCATCCAATATCACCTAACAAAATGCGACCACAACAACACGACCATGTATCTTTTCTGGCGGTTGTAATATTCAAAACACCCGTAATAAACTATAATAATATGTCATAGCAAATAAAGAACCGAAAAAGTAAACGCAAAAAACATGTGTTTTCTGATCAACTTGTTTTATTTTAATTATTTTTTAATGATAAACTAATATTTCCGAGACATGCTTTTTATACGTAGCACAAAATATAACAAATTATTTAAAGTTATAATTATTCACCTGAAAATACCCATAAAAATTGAAAAAATCTCCCAAGAAAGTATAAGTACGGATTGTTTTGCAGAATTTGAACAATTCATCAAATTTAAAAATTGATTTTCAAGTTCTGTGAAGGTTCCCAGAATTTTCACACAGAATTTGAAATTAAGCTTTTAAATTTGATGAATTGTTCAAATACTGTAAACCAACGGAGAATAAAAATAAGAGAGTTTGCATAGAACGAATTAGTTTTGACATTATTGTTGCGGTCATGTTCAAAAAAACCCGCCTCTAGTAATGAAAATTTTAAGTGATTACTTAATATTATTTACATTATATATAATAATATTTTAGTTTAATTAACCCTAAAGTGGGCGCGCTATAAGCATTTCGCCGCCCTCTACAAAAAAACGTTGATAATTCTTAAATCTATTGCGCGTAAACATTGTGCTTTTTAGCAGCTACCCCCACTATCGTTCGCAACCCGTGCCGAAAGTTTGGACGCCATCGGTACCCGGTGGGCTGCTTGAGAAGTACGTTTTTACCATTAAGTGTCGTCAATTGGCAATTGGCGGCAATTTGCTCACTGCGCGCCTACTCACGTAAGTAAAAATTGTGGTCTATATTATTTACAGTTCAATAAATTTATTTTCTTAAAATGAAAACTATTCACTTATTACGAAAAATACGAGTGATACTTACAACTTAATATAAGAATAACTTGTGAGTATTATAGTGGGTACTTCTAAAATAAAGAAACTAATAAGTAGTCGGACACTCTTAGTTCAGCAGTAAATTACAGTATTGTGGGTAGAATGAAAAGTTGAATGTTCTATCACGTATCATTATAATGCTTAGAGTTAATAAGAGTTATTTATTTACAAAGTTTAAATGAAGACTATATCTTATGATATTTATATTTAAAAAATTTGAAAAGCCCTTTTATTTCAGTGTATCATACGTGTCCAGAATTTTCAATAAAATTAATATTTACGTTATGAGGTTGTTTTTTTCAATGATGAATATTGCCGGTATAAATAGCCAAATAATTTACAAAGCCAATACTGAACATTTGATGCTACGCTGACAGTACTTGAAGGAGATTGCGATGGTCCTGGTTAAGTCATATATGACCGCAAGGTCTTTTGTAGACACTTTATTAAATATTCCTCTGAGGAACCAAATTCCTCGCTTAGTTCGTATAGAACTATCATATTCAAAGAAGGAAGGCAAATGCAGTATATTTCTATAAAAAAAATAGGTGCACGAAAAAAGGAGTTATTTTTTTCCATTTTTATATAATATTATAGAAGGATAATGTGGGATAACTTAAAAAAGTAAATTTAAATGTTAAATTTTATAAAGTCGACTGAAAATAAAAGTTCCTTTAACAGAGTTCAATAAATATGTTGATTCGTAATTCTTTATTTGTGTTTTACTTAAATCTTGAGAAAATAAATTAATTAAATTGCAGTATTCCTACTTAAAATAGTCCACAAAAGCGAGTGGCAAAATGCTCATCACGCGCCAACTAACGTTTTACGGAAGGACGCTTCCACTCTAGGGTTAAGTAAAACTCTGACTGCTTAGATTTATTATACAAGCAAACTGTTTCATTTAATAATGATTTATAACAAAGTTATCAACATACAAAATACAACATATTAGAATTTACAATCTACGAGCTTGCTCTAAATTGAAGTTTTCATCTCTTTTAAAAAATTAATTAGTACACAGTTGATAATGAACTGAACTGTTTCAATCAACTAGATAAAGAAATAATATTTAATGATTGAAAACAATATTAGATATGGTCGCATCTAGGACATCCAAGATACTTTTTAGTTCGGGAAGAATCTTGCATTCACACTTAAATATAGCAGACATTAATAATAATATGCGTTAAGGCAAAGCTGAATGCTAAATCACTATTTTCGATTAATCTTTACAACGAATTGGTTTCCACTATGATTATAAAAAATTATGCTTTAAACAAATTGAAGGTTTTCCTTGAGTAGAATACAAGTAAAAAAATTGATTACTCAATGAAGAATATAAATGTTAACTACATTTTTTTCAATGGAAATGAATGAACGCATAAAATAAGCAAGTTAAAAAATATACGATATTATAGCTAAGATTATGTGTGAGAGTTTCCCTTGATTAACTTTTTCGCTTTCTTATAAAATTGATTTACAAAATAAAGAAAAACTACTTTTGTGCTTGAAATCGAGCGTTTCTAGACTCCATTTGTCTAACAAACTAACTAACTATCACGCCGTTTCCCCGCAGGATTAGGCAGAGAGGACGGACCACCAAACAATTCGGTCTTGGCACACACATCTTGCCTCATTCACATTCATACATCGTCTCGTACATACTCTTATATTATTCTGACTTTTGACATGCCCCGACTCGAGTATCTGATTCACTTTATCGTGCCATCATATATCCTCCTTACACTCCTATCTTCGCTCATTCGCTCTACATGCCCATACCATCTAAGAGTCCCTTTCTTAATCTTACTCATTACGCTTACATCAGCCTTGCACTCTTTGTGGATTTCCATATTCCTCACACGGTCATCCATTTGTCAAGCGATTTTAATACCTATTACTTTTATTCGTATCGATATAAGGCATACCAAGAATATACACATCTTTGAATTGTAGCTTCCTCTTAAGAAATTGATGGTAATGTTGGTAGTTATTATTTGTTAGTGGAAGTATGATACGGTGACCGGATATAAATGATAGTTCATCACATCTTTAAAAAGTTATATAAAGTCATGGAAAGTGATGAAACAAAAACTTTATTAACTGGGTTAGGTTTAAATTATTTTATTATCATCGTTTCTTATGACGTTATATTACTTTTTTAAAGTTCGTTGAATTATCACTGTGTTGAGTTATCATGGAACCGTATGATACAGTTAAATATGACCGAAGGGAATATGGTCGAATTTGCTCAGTGGTAAGAGCAGAGCCCCGGCAGGGTTAAGGTCCTGGGTTCATTTTATAGATGCCACCGTACCCTTTTCTGTTATAATTTTCGTTTGAGGTTCGCTAATATTGTCTTCAATAATTAAATATTACAATTGGAGGTTTTTTCTTAATAAATTATTCCAAAAAATGAAATAATATATTAAAAGAGATTACCCATAAAAGGTAATTCATTAAAACTATAAAATTGAATGTGCAGAATGAATTTGTTATTAATTATAATGATCATTGGAATAGTGTGCTGCATTTCCACAGCGGGCAAGACAATTCATCATTACCTTAATCGGGGAACAGATCTGCGGAACAATGCGTAAATTCCACATTCCGCAGTTCGCTCGACCGCGGAACCAGTAGGAAATTATTTTGTGGAACGTCCAGCTTAAATTGCGGAAACGTTGGATAGCAAACAGTGGACAGGGGTTTCACAAACAGGTTTATGTGGATTCACTATATAATTGCATTTTTCAAGTGGAATTTTCCTCCTAAAATTATATTTGTAAAAAATTTCTTTGTTACGTTGTTTAGGATGGATATTTATTTGGATTTAAATCACATTAAAATATCAATGAATCTTTTATTTTCACAAAACCACTAAATGATTCTACCTAACAAGCATACATAACGATATGGCCATGGTATTTATCAGCTTAACAGAACTTGTTGAGAAGTTGAAACGATTTTAGAATCGGCTTTCAGTGGGGACCATTAAAATATCAAAAAACAAACGGCTTATGGCTTATATGATTTAAGATTTTCACGGCCAAAAGTATTTTTGTTATTTGTTTTTGGAGTATTACGCCGTGTTGCGCTAACTCCTTCTTTAGCCAACGTTTCGGACAGCATTGCAGTGTCCATCATCAGGGCAGATGTGTTATTTATAAATAACTATATAAATAACACATCTGCCCTGATGATGGACACTGCAATGCTGTCCGAAACGTTGGCTAAAGAAGGAGTTAGCGCAACACGGCATAATACCCCAAAAACAAATAACAAAAAAGGCTTATGGCTTGTTTAGTCAAAGTTTCGGAAAGCGTTACAATGTAGAAGAGACACAGAATTACGAGATGATTCTCTTAGGGTATTATTTTCAGTAATTTAAAGTAAATTCAATAATTAGGTAAATAATATGGTTTAAGGTGTTTAGTTTTGGTGTAGTCGTCAAAATGGCTTTGATTGGCTCTTTGATGACAATATTTATTTTGAACATCGGTGATCATTATCATAACATTACTGCCTTATTATATTACCTACCTTATTATTTTGCATTTCTTTAGTTTTGTTTAAAAAATGACTTGGCAGCCCAGAACCAAGAATTTTACAGCTATGCAATTGACATCATCAGTGAATATGATTTCATTACTATGGTAATTATTGTTATTCTTTGTTCCACACAAGCAAATTAATCGATAATAATGTAAATACATTGCATTAACGATCCCGGAGCCAAGTGGGGGAGTAGGTAGTACCCAAAATTACTATCCTCCTTATATACTTGACATATCATTTTAGTATTTCCGCGCAAATACATAAGTTACCATTTATAATTAGAATTTCTATAGTTCAAAAGCCCATAAGATAGAAAAATGCATGGGGTCGTCGGAGACCCACATGGTTACAGATGTTTTGTTTTGCATCTTGACCTCTAAAGTGTTAAGATAACTCTCTGTTTTAACCACAAAACTATGTTAGAATTATCCGGTTTCAGGTGAGTTCTTCTTTTACACGACCTTAATTATTTTAAATTATTTCTATTTCCTGCCCTTAATTCTTTAATGTAATTATGTTGTCCATACAAATAGAGAGTCAATCGAAAGCGAAGACTCGCCACGCGAGAACGAGAACGCGCCAATCAATAGAGCGATTCAACTGCTTAACAATCAACATGTTCAACCTCATTCGCAGAAAGTTTAGCAACTATATTTTCTCGTATGTCACAAAATGGTAAAACTACCCTTTGACTTTTTTTGTACTTCATTAATTAACTAAAAAACGATACTTCCAGAATTGAGTAATTAGCCTGGTTAAGGAAAGTGCTACTCTGCCTAGAATATGTATTTATAATCCAATTATTACATAACGATACAGACAATAGACACATCGTGATCCGATCAGTTTCACATCGAACATATACATACTGCCTTTACCGATTGCATTGTTTCCATGTAAATCAGCTGCAGTAATGCGCCACAGAAGACGATGCTAGGAGTAGCCCTGTCGCAGGCTGTGTTTGTGGGGGTGAGGGAGGTATATTGAATTCCGGGGCGGAGGGGTGGTTTGTGAATCTATAATGGAATTGCCTCATAAGCCGATTACAAACAAACAGTTGCGGAGCGGTTTGCTACGAAATAGAAGTCCAAGCAATTCCACACTTTGGTTATTAGGTTTTTGGAAGTTATATTTCCGATATTATACAATTGTGAGAAAAAAGTTTGCATGATGCAATCGTAGCAATATTTTCATATATTTTAGCTTGATTTAAAAGCATAAAGTAGATAATTGTTTTGCTCAACTGAAAAACAGCTATTCCCTTGTCTGGTTACCGCTAGGTATCGCTTTGTAATTCGTATTTATTGATTACGTTAAACACTGAATATATTATTGAAAACGTGTATCTGAAAAGGACTTAATATATAACACATTATTCACGCCTTAAAGGCTTTTGGATGTATGCATTGTTATAGGTAAGTTGTTAAGGAGCACAATAATAAGTGTATGGTACATAACACAATAAATTTCTTCGATACATTAATTTTAAAATGAATATTTCCATCGAATTTAAAAATTATAATAACTTACGTACCGAAACCAGATAGGTATATTATTTTTATTCAAAATTAACAAATCTCTCATTGACAGCCCGGAATTATTGGAATTAATTTAAATGAATGTACCTGCCAGACAAACTCAAAGCAAAGAGACTATTAAATGTTACAATAACCTCAATACTAACTACTCTATGTATTCACCAATTCCACGAATTCATCACCTTGCATACAAATACTATGAACTTATTGATATATTTGGTGTTAATTTTTAACTTTGTGAGTTTCAAAAGGCAACTAATTTCAGACCTATTTGCTAGTTATTAACTTTTATTATTTATTAGCTTTAAAAAAAAGTCTTGTCTCTTACCTCCCAACGTTTAACTCACATACTCCTTAGTTTATTTGTTATTTATTTTTTTGGACGCATATTAATTACTGTATGCATGTACGGTCATAATTGATATGTATATTATACTTTGATTTACTTTAACATTTCAAGTAGGTACTATTATTTAAATTCAATATTAATTACGGCGTTGTTATTTTGCCATTACTTACTAGTTTTTTTCTCCATAGATACAACAGACCTTATTTTTCTTATTTTTTAAAACATTTGTTTTATAATACATATCAGTTTATTACATAAATTAATTTTCTAATTACCTTACGAGTAAATTATTTTACTGTTTTCAGTCTTACTGGTTTTGCAACAAACATGAATAATTATATGCATATACGAATGTACAATGTACATACATACTTTATACATGGAACTTGCTTTATTTACAATATAAATTTATTTATGTTAATCTTATAATTATCATTTGATTTTTATTTTTTCGTATTTAGTTATGCTATTTTATCCATGTACTATGTAACATTTACATACGTATACTGTCAATTTACTATGTAAAAGCCCGATAGGGCGTTAATGAATAGTAAATAAGTAAATAAATAATAAACTTAGTTTGAAAGATGTAAGAAAGTACAGTACAAATTATCATAGAGAGTTCTGCTGTACAAAGTAGTTCAATAATTGTGAATAAGAACACAAAATAAGTACCTAAAGTACTATGAAAGTAGTAACAGAGCGATTTATAGTAGCTTTGTTGATGTTTATAAAAATAAACGTTTACATTACTAAAGACAATATTATCGATTCTTAAACGAAAAATTGAAACATCGTGTCTTTTTCTTTTTAAAATTTACGTTTTAGAATCGCTAATATTTTCTTTAATAATTAAATATTACAATTTGCGTTTTACTCAGTTATTTCAAAGATAAATAAATATTAACAGTTTGTTGTAAAGTATGTTCTTATTTAGCAAAACTTTTCTTACGCCAGATTGGGAAAAAAATTAGCAACATTTTGCAGAACATTGCTAAATTAATATAGCGATACAAGGTGCAAA
This sequence comes from Hesperophylax consimilis, assembly GCF_061612785.1. NCBI lineage: Eukaryota > Metazoa > Arthropoda > Insecta > Trichoptera > Limnephilidae > Hesperophylax > Hesperophylax consimilis. The sequence goes on from NC_142859.1 coordinate 26,936,628, forward strand.
TGAAGAAGTATGAAAGAAATATGATATATCGAAAGTTGTACGAAGCAGTTTGATAAGTGTATTATGGTAATATAATAACATAGTGTAAATAAGTTTTTAACATAATTATAAAAATAAACAGTTTGTTATACATTTTTATATTTAATACCTAAACTTGAAAAAATGATTACGAATCGATGGCGTGGAAGTAGTTACCCTTGAAGAATTTATCACAACATCATTTTAATTATTGCTTCCCCATATAATAAAATATGAAATTCACAAATGTGTGTTTTTTCTAGACTTTTTCACTCCACTGTAATATGCCTAGAAAGCAGTATCTACGGGATGTAGCCTAGAAAACGTTTTTGATATAGTGCCAAAACTGGGCTCCAGTATCGTTTTGTTCGCTTGAGAAAAACAGCAAACGTCGTGTCTTTTGCTAAAACTGCTTGTATTATTTGATTAAAGCTATCGGTTTGAAAGAGAATAACATAAAAGTAATATATATTATTATGGACGTGGTTGCAGACAATTTGGCCGTTGTTAAACCAATCACCTCGGATAAATAGATAATGGGAACGTTTAAAGTAACTTCATTATGAAACTAACTAACAATCACGCCATTTTCCCGCAGATGTAGGCAGAGAGGACAGAACGCAAAACAACCCGGTCCTGGCACACACTCCTTACCTCACTCACATTCATACATCGTCTCATACATACTCTTTTATTCTGACTCTTGACATGACCGACTCAATTATCTGATTCACTTGGTCGTGTCATGTATTCCTCGGGCGTCCCCGACTTCTGCTACCATTCATATTTGCATCGTATATTTTCCTTACACTCCTTTCTTAGCTCATTCACTCTGCATGCCCAAACCATCTAAGCGTCCCTTTCAGGATCTTACTCATTACGCTTACATCAGCCTTGCACTCTTTGCGGATCTCCACATTCCTCACACGATCAAACTTGATTTTTCTACACATACGCCCCAGGGATCTCATTTCAACAGCATTCAATCTATTTTCATCCTTTCTTTGCCAGTTCCATGCCTCGATTCCATACATCAGGGTAGGTACCAACACTCCATTGTGGACTGCTAACATTTCTTCTTTGTACATTTTTTTTTTGTTAGCGCCAACTAGTACTATATTACGGCAGTCAATCAAGTTATGTTTAATTACCAAACTTTGGTGAATTATTTTTAAAACTTGATTGTGCCTAAATGTATACTCGGACGGTGCTAATATAGAACATCCCGATAGAATATGTTTTATAGTTTCCGGAAAAGCCAAAAACTTTATTCATGAATCATCAATTTGATTTGTATCTTTGATTGTATGCTTCCTATAATTTTTAGTATTAATGACTATATCCTGATTAGCAAACATAAATCCTTCTATTTCTGCGCTCAACTCTCCAATACTCAACCATTTGTTCGACGAAAATTTGTCAACATACGTTTGGTTGAGATAATTGAAGTGTTTTGCATGTAAAATTTTATTTGACCAGGAATCTAATAATATAAAAATGTTGGCATTCTCCTCGTATAAATTGTTTCTATCTGCCTTGCAAATTATTTTGTGCATTTCTGAGCTATGAGCTTTCCTATGGAAAAAAATTTCTTAGCATTTCTACCTAATTAGGTTTCAAAGAAGTTATTTTGACTATACCTCTACCTCCTAAATTTCTAGGTAAATTAATTCCTTCTATAGCTGAATTTGGATGATGGCAATTAAACTTCGTTAGCGTTATTCCAATTACTCGTTTTAAATATATTATTGTATAATAAAAATTATATAACTTTTATCATTGATTCGCTATTCCAAATTCAAGTAATATTCAAAAAATCTGTTTCTTAAAAAAGAAGAAAAAAAACAGATTTAGGAAATGAGATTAAAAGAATTTGGCATTCTCAGACTAAAAATATTACCATTTGTTATTTCAGCTACTGGCATTATACTAAGCTCTCTCGTTCAAAATTTAGGCGTATTAGATCTGTCAAAGAATTTATAATAAAAATGCAAAAATAAGTCATTTTAAATACATGAATTACTACGAAAGATTTTTTAAATATTTATATTGAGGGATCAGTAGGATTTATAGGTCCAATTAGAAGTTCTACCGAGCCGAACCCTCTGATATGAAAATATCTGGAGTCGGTGAATTATTTTTCTTTTTGATCTGCATTGTTTTGTATTTATTATGCTTATATAATGGACTTGCATAGTGTGAATTGACTAGATGATCATTTGTGGAAAATTGTTTGGAAGGGTTTAGGTTTTTCTGAAGTCGGAAAAAAAATATCTTTCTTAATGTGGGTATTACAATCTATTTATAAATTAATAATGAATCGGTGTAATTTTATGGTTTCCGCAGCACATCATAATATTTCTTCCATTTGTAGAATAAACTGTTTTGCGTATTAACCTTTTTTCTTTTTTGATAATCTGATTGCATAATTTACAGAAAATATGTTAAAATGTACATAGCAATTATATGTGAAGTGATTGCTATGTATATACATTATAACATACAGAAAATATGTTACAATGTCCGGTCAGTGGTTGAGTGGGCATAGCGCTTGGGTCTCACCCGAGCGTCGCGTGTTCGATTCCTCGGCTGGCTAAGTCCTCCATCACAACACAAGCAACATTTTCGGCTTTCTGTGGTGGTAGTAGGAGATTTTCAAACATTGTTGGGTTATTCGTAACCCGGGAATGTTTGTCTTTCTTTTAAAAAAAAAAAAAAAAAAAAAAAAAAAAAAAAAAAAAAAAAAAAAAAAAAAAAAAAAAAATGTAAATAGCAATCATATGTGAATTGTTTGTTATGTATGTGCATTTATTTATTTTATTTATTTAACGCTCAGAGGGCTTTTACATGTAGATGGTAAAATTTTGATGACAGACTATTTTGAATAATTTAAAATATTTGAAAAATTAAAAAAAAATTAACAAAAAAAAGAACAAGAACATAAATTAAAAATTACGGCGATTTGACTGGTTTACAAAAATAAAACTTCTATTCCTAAATAGTGTTGGAATAAATCTTTTACGTGATCCACAAAATTAGCAAAGTAAATATTAAATATATCTAATAAGTAAATATATAATAATAAATATTGGTTTCCCATAGTGTGAAACCGTTGTATTGGGGAGTTTGCAATGTAATTGCACTTATGTGTGCTGCAGTGGAATAGTGAATTTTGTCGTGTTGTTATTGTAGGTATTCGTAAGTTTATGAGATGCAGAAGTTCGCAACAGTCGAATTTAGAATTTTAAATAAAAAAGTTAAGTCACGCATTGTAACGTACAGAAAATATGTAACATTTTCTCACATATTCATATATCAGATGAACCACCATAATAAATATACGGCGGATGTTTCATTATGTTCATTATTTCTTTATTTGTATGTTAAATTATTCTGTTTTTATTTTCAATGTGTTTTATAAGATGAATTTTAAAAAAATGTTGTTATTTACATTTCAGATATTTTCTGGAAATATTTATATTTGAAAGCCTCATTTGTTTTCCATTACTTTATGCACGCCCTTATGTTATGTCTGCAAATGCCCTTATTATAAATAATTTAGTTCCAAAAATTTTTTTATATTGGTAACAGGGTGTTTGTAAAAAACATCGCTTTCAATGTCAGCAAGTGTTTCACTGTTAGCCAATTAAATTCCTTTAACGTTTTAGTTACTTTTGAAAATCTATTCTCATTTTTTCTGAGGAAAATAATTTCCCTCAGGGCCTAAATTATCTTTGAGGATGCTGTTTGCAAAATTTTTTTGATGAGAGGAAGGAGTGAACATGAGTTTTGAAGCGACCCATGTTGTAGGACGGAGGAAACACAGAAACCAGCAAATCGTTAAATCGCTGTTAAACTCAAGAGTCTTGGAAGCGATCCGTTCTCACGTGACAAATGCCAACCGTGTACATATGTTGGGCGCTTGTTTGGCGTGTTTTCCAACTATGCACCTCGAAGCATCTTCCATTGTAATACCGGAAGAACAGGGACAACATAGCTACCTGACGCCTGTGCTCTAAGGATTTAAATCCATTTGTTATGAGAGGGGAATCTATCAATCGGGCCAACCGTTGCTGCACAAATTCAAGGGTTTCTTTCAGATATTTCGGGGCTCCAAGAAAGAAGTGGCTCATTGCTCTATTTTGGAGAATTCTTACTTCATTTTGTTTTTCTTATTACTCGATGGATTAGTCGGACGAAACTTGCATAAAGTCAAGCTATTCGTTAAACTTATACACCAATAATTCAACTTGTATATTCTATCGAGTAATCTTTCAGAAAGTTTCATAAAATAAAATAAAAAATTGTACAATTTACTGAGAGAATCTTCTAACTTAAATAATTGCTATCATTTTTCGGATCTACACCCGCGTCTAACAGAGTATTTATCTGCCTTCATCGCTGGCCCCATTCATAATAATATTATTTCCACTGCCTTGTCTGCGCTGCTTGGTGCTAGGGGTAGGTGAATACTATAGGGTAGAGGGTAGAGGGTAGTGTTATCAGGGCTGAAAGGCTCCATCTTGCCGGAAAATCCAGATAATTCCACAAGTTTCATTGCTCGAGAGATTTAGGATGGTTAAGTTGCCTCAAAGGATTTATCTGATGAGAATCATACAGAGAAATTATTATATTTATCGGGTTTAAATTTATTTTGCACAAATTCATAATTCAGTTTATGATTAAATTAATATGAATAATTTACTTTTTATAATTATTAAATTTTGCTGGGATAATGTTACGTGCCCTCGCAAACATACAATTACCAACACGCAACGTTTTTAAGATTTTAAAATTTGTTTCGCTACGAGATATTTGGGGAAAAGTGACAGGTTTTTTCAAAATGGCGGAGGGAGCAAAGGTTTGCTAAGGTAAAAAACTTGGATTTTACATCAGCGGACCAGTTTATAAGCATATTTAAAAAAATGGAACTACGAGAATAATTAGGATCGCGATCAATATTTTTAAGCTAATTGCTGTGGCTTAATTGTTGAATGTATAATTTAAAAAATATATATACAACGATATATGTACAACGAATTAAATAAAATTTTCACTGTGATTTAGAATGTTAAGGCAAGCGATAATCCGATCAATAATATTTAGTTAAAATTTTTCTACACAAAGTTTTTTTCAAAATATAAGCATTCATACTACCTATTCAGTCACACTTAGTCACAGTGTATTCTGCTTTATTCTGTGGTGACAGTAGATTTAAAAAAATACAAATAAAATAATTGTACCCTCAATTACCCACACACTTTACGTTTCTCTCTTTATATTTTTTTTGTCTTATTTTATTTTATTTCAAATTTTATTAATTGGTTTCATTTTACATATACATTAAACCTTTTACGTATTTTTCTTCACGTTTCCCCGCAGAGGTAGGCAGAGAGGACGGATCGTTAAACAGCTCGGCTTTGGCACACTACTTACCTTATTGACATTCACACATCGTGTCATACGCACTTCTGTTATTCTAACCCTTGATATGGCCCGACTCAAGTATCTGGTTCACTTTATCGTGCCATGTCTTCCTCGGACGCCCCAAAATTCTTCTTTCATCATTTTTTAATCTTACTCATTACGCTTACATCAGCCATGCATTCTTTGCGAATCTTCACATTTCTCACACGATGATAAATGGTTTTTTCACACACATGAAAAAAAAAGAAAAAATCTCTCTACTTTCGTCCTTGCTCTGCCAATCCAAAATATATATGTTATTACTATATCACTTGTGTTAGTAATTAGATTATTACATGGCCATTCAACGTTGGCGCGGTAAAGCCGGCCTTGAGCCTGGTTTAAGACCGTTCTAACCACAAAAACGCGATGGTAATAAATCAACTTTATAACTTTTCTGACCTTACGCGCAGCGTAATATTTACACCGCGTTTATTATTAAGGGGGTCCTCTAGTCGGTATAAATCCGAAACCAAGGAACAATTTTTGTAAAAATGTTTAGGAGGGTCAACAAAACTATCTATTGTTAACTATGATTGTTTGTGTACTGGAGACGGTACACTCACGGTATTTACTTTAACCGAGTGCAAGCGGTCTGTTGGTCAATTTTTGATTTTCAAAGCATCAATCAATTTGGCTTGCACTGTAGTGTACACCTGAAAGCTTCGAAAAAATTATTTAGAAGTTATTGGCTTATACGCGATATTGAACTTAAGTGAATAAATTTATTTATTCGGAGTAAAACAAGAGAACAACATAATATTTTTTGAAAGGATGCCGTTTATTAAATTGAATATTGCGGTTCGAACTTCACTGAAGCTTGCAAATTCAATCCGGAAAATTGATTTAAACAACTTTTCTATGCCAGTACCGCGCAAAAGTCCCAAATGCTCCGAAACTATTGGGGTAAATGAGACTATGGCATCCAAAATAGGGGTAAGATGTGAGGATATAGGCAGCGGAGAAGGAATTGGGGTAGAGCACGGTGAGGAAGTAGAGAACTGGCAATTCAGATATGGTCACCAAACTCGGCTTAATCCATTTCAAGCACAGAAATATTCTGTACATAAATAATAGATTATTTAAAATAAAATAATCATTCTGCATATTTATTGTTGGATAGTAAATATATTGAGTAAAACCTCAGTTGTAATATTTAATGATTGCAGATAATATTAATAACTCTTCAAGGATGAAATGTGAAACAGAAAAATCAAAAAAATGATACGGTCGCATCTAGGGATTGGATCAGGTTACACTTAGTAAATGAAGAGAAAGTTGGTAGCATGATGCAGTTAAATAACATGAAAAGGATATGGTCGGATTAGCTCAGTGGTAGATCGATAGATTAAATTTCTAGTTTTTTCAGAAAACTTCTGTTTTACAGTTTTCGTTTGAAAATTGTTAATATTTTATTGAATGATTGGAGAAAAAATAATAATTGTTTATTATTGAAAGAGATTGGGATAATACCTACTATAATTTTCCATCATATACTATCATACCCACTATCCATTTCCTTCCTTAAAAACAGCCTTAACCACATTGGAAAGAAGAAGATGATTTTTGTTGCATTGTAAATTGTCACAAATCAGTATTATTTGCATTCGTGTCGTGTGGCAAGCAGGTGCATTCGTTGTGTCGTCGTGAATTGGAGTCACTTCTACTTACATGCTTTATGAATTACAGACTGTTTTACAAATTATCATCTCGTTTTGGAGGAAAGTTTCACCCTGTGTATAGTGCCAGTTCGTCTAGAGCCATACTGCAGGGATTCATGGGAATTCAAGGTATGCTGTTTCCATCATTCCAGATTTCCCGTTGTTTTCAAACCCATTTGAATGTGCTTTATATGTTTGCAACCTTGTTGATTTGGTTAACAGTTACGAATACGGTACAATTATCAAAAACACAAATTAATTAAACAAAATTTATTTTCTGATGCCGGATGACTTCTTTGATTTGGGTTGCCCAGAGCTTTCCATTGATGCATGTCAAATTTTCAAACCTAAGAATCAACACAAGAAAATTAAGTTATCTCAATATGTACATATTTAAAAACATATCTTGATTTCAAAAACGAAGATATTTCTTTATCTCTTCTTTCTTTATTCTCACCCCAATTTCCAACATTGAAACGTCGAGAGTGTTTTGAATGGCATTCGACTGAAGCATTGTTCAGGTATCTGTTTTAATATTTTCGCATTAGAGGCAGATTCGCAATCAGGAATATAATTTAATATTTTCTCAGAGGGGGAGAGGGGATGATCCAATTTATCACCTTTTGTCCGGTTTTACAGGTATTGAATCACCCTTTGAAACAGTCGGCACTCGGGAATCACCTATTGTTATATTTACAGTCTGAAAGATGCCAAGCTTTAATACTGAATAGGTCATAATCTTAACTATTAGTTCTTCCAATATATTAAGAAGAGTGTCTGTTTGTGGTGAGCAGTCGACCGGCGGGCGATGTGGATTTGAATTTTATACAAATCTACAGTTCTTTTCAGGGGAAAATGAAATTTTGCACACGTGACCTCACTGTCTGCATTAGATATACAAAATTTCTGTGTTTAGTTCGGTCAACGCCGGGGACTTCAGCTTGTGCATTGTAAAATATGTACAGCTACTTCTGTCTTACATTTTACTTAACACTCGAGCCATAGCTACGTAAATTTAGGTGATATCCGTCAACTTCATTAACATAGGCTCACGAAGTTATTTTCCACATGCGCTTCGAAGCTATGGACAGCAACAAAATATTGTGCTAAATTTAGACAAGTGAATTAGGAGATTATTAGAATATTTTTTGTTTTTATTGTTTTAATTACTTAGAACTCCATTTTATTTGTTTTTAATTCGAAGTAAATCCATAAAAAACTGAATAATTTTTAGAACTTAATAATAACATAAATAAATTTGATCAATTAAAATTTTTAAGATGATTTATCTGAATGCCTTAAAGGTATCCATCTAAAAACTTCTACACAAATGTGGGTATTATGTTTACCTACAAAAATATCAATAAATATTGGTATATCTACAAATAAGTTTTGAGTATTTTCAATCCTTACGTTGAAATGCTTAAATAATATAGATAATCTTCAATTAGTAGTGAATACCTAACTAACTAACCATCACGCTGTTTCCCCGCAGGGGTAGGCAGAGAGGACGGACCGCCAAACAACTCGGTCTTGGCACACACTCCTTGCCTCATTCACATTCATACATCGTCTCATACATACTCTTCTATTGTTCTGACTCTTGACATGGCCCGACTCAAGTATCTGATTCACTTGGTCGTGCCATGTCTTGAATAGATACAAATAAATGCTTAATTTAGCTAAGATTTACTATTGATTATGGATAACCCGATTTTTTTACATTAGCTCTACACAGGGGGCCCTGAGAAAATAATTTTCCTCATAGCCATTTTCGGGGATGCTGTGTAAAGATATTTTTAAATGGTGTAAATACTAAGTTTAAAACGCGTTGAGACTCATTTCTAATTTTTATGAACGATTCTATACTAGACTCTCCAGTGTTTTTTAGTACACACATTTACACTTAATAACAAATATATATTATTGTAGAATCTAAAGAAAAATAAAAAGTAAAATGTATATATTATACTTTTATGCACATTTCAAAATAATAATAAGATGGCTAAGGCAGTTTAACATACTATCATAGTGCTGTCTTAACATGAATTTGCGTTATTATTAGCCTGGTAGCGGACAAACAAAACCTCCAAAACCTGTTCACCGAGAGTTTTTATGAAGAAATCTGAATTGAAGAAGAGAAACTACTGAAGACTCTAAGGGTAATATGGTTGTGCTTGGTTCTTGGGCATCATGATTGTGCTATTATTCCACGTGAACGCCCATAACGTTGGAGCAGGCGTCAGTGGGTTATGAGGTGAATGTTTCAGATTGTCTTAGCTTGACTGACTGCGGTGTCAGGGTCTATCCACTCCCTCGAAGGGGAGAATTACAAATAATAATAAAAAAAAATTGTTTGCTCTTCAGAACAGCTACTATAGAGTAAATCTGTTAGTTCTAGTTTACCCCAAATCTATCATTGGAGGGACCCCACCACTTTTCTAACGACATTATAAGGAAACTGATAGTTTACCTCCTTCATCGTACACGTCAATACTTTTTTTTTAATAAAACGAAGCTATATTTAATTATTATGAACAACTCTAAACCAAACTTATCAGCAGGGCACACTTTAAATATAAACATGGTCAGCAGTAACAGTAGCGTACAACTCTTGCATGCTATTGCTATCTTAATATTTCACAGCCGTTCGCTTGCTAGCTGCAAACAGATAACTTACGGAGCTCGCCGCATTACATCTTTCGCAGTGTTAACCCCCAAAGGTACTGGAGGTATTGTACCTAGATACAGTATTTCAAGTCATTACTAACAATAATTAACAATCGTTATCACTATAAATCTGTCAACCAAATATTATTACGGCCGGATGGGGAGGCTGGAGACATAACTTCTCAAGGAATCTGCTTGAATTATTACCATGAGAAATTATAATTATTGTTAATAGGTAGATTTAATTTAAATTTGAGATTTGCGCTGGTATGAAGCAAGTCAAAGTCCCGTACATTTTATTAGATTATGATGCCTTTTTCGTTATTCACTATTTTCCAAAAATATTAATAAATATTTTGTAATCTATCGCCTAGGTGGGTTGAAATTAAACTTTCTTTATCAATGGAATATCATTTGACCTTACTCTATACTATTAATCAAAAAAAAAATAATAACATGGAGACGATTTAATTTTAACTAACTGATAAAGATTGAAAATGCAATTCGTATATAATATACTACGATTTGTATTGCTTTTTTATGTTTAACTATTTTTTACTTTAATATCATGTTGTAAATTGTATTTGCTCTGAGCACCGGATTTCCTAGCGAGACTGGTACTACCCACGTAGTAATGTTAAAATAAAGACGAATAAAAAAAGATTGGCTTCGAATGATGTTAACGAAAATTATACCATATAAAAGTCTTGAAAAAATACTTAATAAATTTTTTTCAAGAAATTACAAAAATTTTATTTTAAAACATACAGAATTTCTACATTTCAAATGCAATGTAGAAGTTCCGTGGATTTCAGATGAAATTGATAACAAGCGGAAATTAAGAATTGAAATCAGTTTATGCAATATTTTTCTGTTTCATTTTTGGATTTAGAAATGTTTTTTAAGAAAGTAAAATTATGTATAATAAAAAATGGTCTTTTTGGAAAGGGATAAGTTACCCTATTAACGTGGTGAAAGACATAAACCCACCAACTCTAGGAAATTTGATTTTAACATATTGAAAATATATTAAAAGAAAAACCAAAACTGCGAATATTTATTTTTAATAAGACAATGCAGACAATTAAAGAAACCGCTTTAAAAAAGACAAATAATATTTTAAAAATTCAATAAATTCTGCGAAGGGTTGATGAATTTTCTTAATGAAATCAATCAAGAATGTCTTTTCAATTCGCAAAAAAATGATCAAAAAAATTATTTTACGTTGGAAAGTTTTAAAAAAATATGTACCCAGTATTTCGTTATTCCAGCTCACTGAGAAATTCGAATAATTCACAGCGATGGATACAAGAAAGCGGCGAGAACCTAATTTGAATAGTTAACGAACTGGAGACCTTGTTTCTTGTCACCGTTCTCCAGTTACTTCTTCTACTTTCAAACCTTTTCTTTATTTTTTTTTCACACCATCTTTTCACAAATTTCAGTGAGCATCTTTTCCTTTCTTATTTCTCGTCGTATCTCCGCGCGTTTAGATATTTGGTCGAGGGTGAATGAAAACCACATAACTGCTGTAAAAACAGTACTTGGATTTAATTATACTTTTCAAAGACTGAACCAAAAACATTTGAAGTTACAAATTAATACCAAATTTTACACCAATGACAAAAAGACGTTTAAAAGGGAACATATTTTAACACCGCGGACATTAGGCAAGACTGCTAGCAGAGCATCTGGCGATAGATGCATCAATATCTTGTTTGAATTTTAGAAACAGCATTTTACATTTGAATACAATAATTAAACATATTGGTGTCTTTTTTAGTTCTTACCAGAAAAACATATTTTTTTCGCAATAAAAAAACAGTTAAACTATAATACCTTATAGATATAAGTTATGGATGACACACATTTATTAACAATAATCACTTACCTACAATAACAGAACTTACCAATTTAATAAATCTTCATATTCCGTCTAGATCAACCCGACAATCTGATTTATTTTATCTACCTTATACCTTATAGATATAAGTTATGGATGACACAAATTTATCAACAATAATCACTTACCTACAATTACAGAACTTACCAATTTAATAAATCTTCATATTCCATCTAGATCAACCCGACAATCTGATTTATTTTATCTACCTTTGTGTAGAACAGAGGTTCCCAAAGTGGTCTATATCGACCCCCAGGGGTCGATATCGGCATGCTGGGGGTCTATGTCAGTGAGAAAAAAATTTGGGGGTCCACGAGATTCAAAGGGGGGTACATACAAACGGACCCCCATTTACCTCAAGTCAACATTTAGGAGTTCCGTAAATGACACAATATACCTAACACAAATATAATAGACTGAGAAATTACTTATTTGATATTTGTAGTTTTATATTTCGTAAATTTGTTAATTGAGGTTTATAAATAGAGTTTTCTTTCCTTTTCTCATCAGAATTAATATATTCAAGCAAAACATTGCACATTGGAAGCCGCGAATTTTCCTAGTTACCCAACTTGTTTTTGAAAAACGTCCAGGGTTCAGACTTCAAAACTAAGTTTGAGAACATTTTGACTGTGGAAATGGAACGTTGAAGAATCGGATATCATGTTACAAGAAAAACTGACAGGAATAAGCACTGACAAAGAACTTAAGGGGCAGTTCTGTAGGGCCAGCTACGGAGAGAAATTCCCGTTGCTTATCCTGCTTCATTTTCATTTGGTGTAATACCTCACAAGGGCGCCCCTGTCTGCACAGTGTAAAGACAGGAACTTTACCGCCACCCGGTTGTTGGACAGGCAAGGGAAGGGAATATTTTTAAGAAAAAAATAAATTATTATCACATGGGACGTTAATAGTTTTAGGAAAATTCAATATTCGGCAGGAAGGGGTCTACGGAAAAAAAAAAAATGGCAAGTGGTCTACGGGGCAAAAAAGTTTGGGAACCTCTGGTGTAGAACAAACATTCTAAAAAATTCCCCAATTCCTCGTATATGTGCACAATATAATACAAAATTTTACAGCATTGACATTTTTGGTAATAATCTAAAGAAATACGAAATGAAGTTATGCGTATGATCGATTATTGGAATGCATTGGGAGCATCTCCTATCCTCTTCCTATTTTCCTCTTCCTCTACCCTTCCTTTAACACCAAATTAATTTTAAGATATTAAAACTTCATTTCCAATGAACTTTAACATAAGAAATTCTGTGGCTTGACTTCAGTTAACTTGTATATTTATATCTATCATTGTATATTATATAAAAGCTGTTTGTTTCCTACAAAATAAATAAATAAGTTATAATATTTGAAAAGACATTATTAAAAAACATTTTATGATACAAATTGTTGACCATCTAGGCCTAGGCTATTGGAGTCTGAGCGTTTACGCAGGTGGCATTTATAAAACTCACTTCTCTTTGTAAATGCGTAAAACCGCGTAGACTTGGTCAAATTTGTGGGAACAATTAATAACTTTCATTCAAAGTAACAAAAAAGGATGACTTTCCAACAGATTAAAAATATTTTTCAGCGGAGACTTTGATATTATTCACAAAGTCTTATGTTTTCACAAATCAACGTCAAATTGGTACTTCCCTTGTCGAGAAATGTTACCCATTGAATTTGAGAGGCGACCAAACAGGGCACTTTCATTAATGAATGTCTGGTGAGATTGATTATCTTAAGGCTTTTTTCTTTGAATTTTGTTTAACAAGCTTTACAAGGATTTAATCAAACAATTGAGAAAGTAACTCAAATTAAATCCTTATTTTATCATCATCATCACCGGAGTTACAACCTTTAAAGATCCTTGGCCGCTTCTCCAAAACATCTCAGAGTTTTATCACTTTAACATGCAATTCTTTTTCTACTTAGATAGCGTGGTTCTCATATATATTTTAAGCAAATTTATACAGTTTCTTACGCCCAATGATGCGGTGTTTGCTTCTACACTATCCAGACACCTTAGTTTAGGTTAAGTAATACTCTTTTATCCCGTAGGCTATATAATATATTTACAAATAATGATGCATCTTCCTCCATTATTGTTGGCTAACTTTCAAATATGCTATATTTATTACGTCCTGTCAAGAGTCAGCGGAATGCTCCAAGATTCATATAATATTGGTTTATTTTTTATGGCTATTAAAAAAATTATTATGTTCTTTTCTGTTATGCTCAAAGAAAACAGAGCATCTGCTCTGTTTTCTTTGAGTTTGAATCAATTAAAATAAACGCTTTAACCTCTACCACAATCTCAAAATACTATTTTTAAATCTAAAAACAAAATAAATGAAACAAAAATGAAAAGAAACACTGCAAAAAAGTGTCTTTGAATGACTTGAATAAACGCTACGACCAAGGGTGGATTGTTGCACAGAATTTGAACAATTCATCAAATTTCAAAGTCGTAATTCAAGTTCTGTGAAGGTTGTAGGTATTCAAAATCTGTTATTATGACATCATGGGCCAGTTGCTTCACATAACTTGGACAGTAACCGAATGAAAATGAAAAATCTCACAAGAGTGATGTTTTTCGCGGTTTTCTGCTGGATGAAGATTGACCTAATAGAATTCGACCTCTGAAAAGGAGGGTATTACAAGAATAATAAATTAATTATATTGTTAAATCACGGAAACAATTTATTTTAAATTTTAAAAAAAAATCCGTACCTACAGTGTTTTGCAGTAACTCCGCCTTATTATGTAAGGTACAGAAAAAGCTGTGTATATCCTGAGCTTGCAATGAAATTATATGCAATTTTTTAACAGAACCCAGTTTTCTGTATAAAGTTAGAAATTCTGCAGAGAAAATGGGAGGATCGTTTGATAATTCTCGATAAATCTGCAATAAGCCTTTCTTCAAATATTTAATAGGAGACGGTAAAATATATATTCAATTGAAAAGATATATTGACGTATTATGTTGTTTTGTGAGAAGTTAAATAACTATATTTTTTGTTTTATTTTACTCCGTAGCCGAGAGTTTAAGATCATCGATACATCGATTATGTAGTTAAAATTCCTTAATCTTTCTATAGGTGGCAGCAGTAGCGCCACATGGCAGAGATAACATGTCGGCCATACTCTAACTGTTAAGAGTACAATCGATGCTAGCCGATCTTCAGGAGAACAGCTCAAAATAGTTCCCCCCCCCCGAAATAATGAATAACTTAGAACGGACGTAAGTCCAGTTAGATATTCGTTATAAATATCTGATGGTAATTAATAAACTCGTAATCTCGGACGAACCGAAGTAATTATTGAAATCTCAAGATAATCAAGTGTATACCAAATAGAATTAATAGTATACCACAGTTCATAAACTTAAGGGAGCGAGTAAGAGAATATTATGAGTAAGGGGAAGGTTGGGAAGTATCTGGCTAATTAGATCTGGTAACCAAACATGGCTAAAACCATTTCAATTAACCTTTTGATTCTGAATTGTTGTCTTTCACCAAGTTGATACCAAAATTATCTACGACTCTGTATCCGATTTTTTATCTTTGCGCAGAAAAATTATTGAAGCATATGATTACTCAGACAAACGTTAGGGATTTAAATATGTAGATATAATCGTTTAACGATCCTAAGAAATCAAGTAAAACTCGTGTAAAACTTAAAACTTTAATATTCTGCAAGATTTTCCTTTGTGCACTCTTCGAAAGTTTATTTAACTTTGTGACTGGCGTTTTAGATCAATATTATAGGGACACACTTCCACGGAGAAATACAATTTCTACATAAGGTTGGGTTGGTGCGAAGAACGACTTCCGAAATTAAAACCAAATATTATGCAAATTTACAAACAACAATCAAAAAAATTATCGATGAAGAAGAAGATAATACCAATAAATCTAAACAAACCACAAAACAGAACAAGATACAGAAAAGAAGGTAACGGTCTCAACTGGGAATCGAAACCAAGATCTCTTACTGGGTAGGTTCCTTTTTTTCTGTGTCTCGTTTTGTTTCATGTTTGGTTTAGATTTATTAGTATTATCATGGGAACAACCTTTAAAAGTTGTTAAAAGAAAAGTCATTCCAATAAAAATAGAGTAATTATATTCATCCTTCACCCAGACATGAAAAATATTCTTCTCAGTGACCCCATTATTTGTACTTCCATAATATTTTTCATCCCGAGTTAATGTAAAATTTTAACGCTCTTCCTAGCATAAGGGGACGGAGTTACTTATTGGGGTAAATTCTCCACTGTCATTAATTTTTAATTACACTAGCAGATTGCTAGTAGCGCAATTTTTTGCTTTTATTAAAAAAAAAAGAGAGTGAAAGGTTATGTTGCGTTAGAGAACCAACGGTGAGTTGACTCTTTCCCCACGGGGCCTTTGGGGAATCAACGGGGAGTGGAGAGGAGAGATGAGATCCTCTTCCCTCGTGTAACCTTTAGGAAACCAAGAAGGAGTGGAGAGGAGAGATGAGGCCACATTTGTGAACTCTTCTCTTGTGGGGCCTTCACGGAACCAAAGGGGAATGGAGAGGAGATATGAGGCTCTCGTCCCTTGTGGGGCCTTTAGGGAACTTAAGAGGATTGGAGAGGAGAGATGAGATCCTCTTCCCTCGTGTAACCTTTAGGAAACCAAGAAGGAGTGGAGAGGAGAGATGAGGCCACCTCTGTGAACTCTTCCCTTGTGGGGCCTTCACGGAACCAAAGGGGAATGGAGAGGACAGATGAGACCTGGCAACACATATTGTGGAACCAGAAGACATAGCCGCATATCCAATGACAACCCTGGTGAACTTTATAAAAGGGACCGGATGACTGATAAAGGATGAGGTAAAATGGGAGTTGAGGTACAATGGGCCTAAGGCCAAGTCCTCGCGGGAACTATATGTAAACCGTATCCGCTCCATAAAAAATAAAAAAAATAAATATGTTTCGTTGATTTGCAAGAAAGTAATTCAAATTTATTTTATGAATTGGTTGGATTATTTGTAAACTTTTCTTTGACGACTTTATATTACTTCCAAAAATCATTAATATATAACGAATAATTTTACTTCTTAAGTATTAATAGTAATTATTTATTGTTAAGGTTTCGGGTTCATATCCCGACTTGCCCAAGAAAAAGTGTTTTTGTTTTTCATTTCAAGATACTCTCAGTATCGCCCTGGTGTAAGACCACCATTCAGAATTGAAACGTTGCTTGTATTATTTTTAGACGTGTTTTGTAACCAAATCTAAATATAACGATACTTTTCAACCTTCCTCTTCATCATCACCTTCTCTTTCACTCCTGCCAGCCTCACTACATACCCCTGAAACATTTATTACTATTAACACAAAAAGTTTATTTCAATATGAAACATCGTATAAATAACATGTTCAGGAACATTCTAAATGGCAAATACAAAGATTTTAATGATCCCGTAGATTTAAAAGAAAACGGTTGTCGCCAATTGATATTGGAAATTTATAAATCCTGCCTTAGACATTACAATGAAAATGATTTTCTGTTCAAGTAAGAATTTTGATAATTGGAAATCATTTTCTAACCACGGAGAAAAATGAGTACTGCTACATTATTGAGAATCACACTTTGTAATAAACGGTTTTTTTTATTGAATTAATAACTGACAGCCAACCTGGTTTCGCTTATCTCAAGCTTCATCAGGGATATTATATTTACTGTTAATATCAATTTATTTAATTATAGTACAATTGCGGCACGTTTCAGAGTGGAAGATATTCTCAGTATCGCCCTGGTGTAAGACCACCATTCAGAATTGAAAAGTTGCATGTGATAGCTTTAGCTGTATTTTGTGACTAGATCTGAATAGTTAGGTACTTCACCAGTTTCTTCTTTCTCATCTCCTTCCCCTCCTCACAACCTTCAGCCTTACAACATACCCCAATTGGGGACGCCATAGTATCACTCGATCCAGATGGTTGGGAGCAGTTGGGACTCTTGTGCGGTATTAAAAAAAAAAATTGCATCTAAATTATCATTGATAATTTATAGTGACGAAATGTGAAGAAATTACAATTTTTATGACATTAATACACGTGTTCCGACATCGTGATTCTATTTTCGTAGTTAGCTAAAATTTTAATAGAAAACCTATTAAGTTATTTAATGAGGGCCTGCCATGACATTTTGAATCGGATTACCAATAATTTGAAAAGAGATACTTAATACTCGCAATACTCTGGTTTATTTCTTATCAGAAAACCCGTAAATTATCTTCCAGAAAGCGTAAAAATGTTAGGGATAATTTTCATACAAAACTATCATAAAACTTCAGGTGGTTAGCAAGTCAGTATCCAGTCACTAATGTACCCCATTGTCATGGCTTATGAATTATGCACCCCGGGTAGCACAGTATTGTAGAGGTGCTCCGGCGCTAACGAATCCTCATTTATTTTCAATTTTTAAAATAAAATGTCAAAGTTATTATTGCTGGCACCAGCGATGCTGAGGAGCATAATAAAAAATTCTCACGTTCGCTTCTTTCTGTGCAAGAAAACTTTTTTAATGAACACGGGCGCGATGAATATTTATACCGGCGTCGCGCGTCGGTGCGGAGACGTCGCGACGCCACATGATTAACAAATCTTTTCAATCATTCGCCAGGAGGGAAATGAAATTTGTCGAAGTTTATTTCTTGACGTATGAATTTTATCTTTCAGCGTTTCTTGCGTCAGCTGTAAGCCCATTGGATTGAGAAATCTGCACAGCTATGTCGAAACTTGTCGTATTCGTTTTAAATAATCCGTGTGATGAAGAAGTGAAAATTCACGAATGAGGACTCTAGCTTCATGAAATTTGTGCTCAACACATTTTTGTGTCTGAAATTATAAATTCAACTTTGGATTTTTCCAGCGTGAGCCATGGAACTTTGAAATATCCGTTTTAATGATACATGTAAAATAAGACACCCGTCACGAAATACGTTTGGATTTTGTGCGATACCAAGTAGTAACTAGAAGCACGTAAAAAACAAATATTTTCATCTTAAACATTTCGGACAGAGTCACACTGTCCGTAATCAGGGCAGATGTTACACTGAAATAGAAAATATCCTGAAATCAAACACAGACTAAAACCGAATCTACTAAACTGAACTATACAAAAAACACTATCTTACTTATTTTTAAATTATTTAACAAAAAAAAAATATACTACATGATATATGTTTATAATTAAATTCATATATTACTTTGTTGTAAAATTAATTTCTTATAATTAAATTATAATATGTAAATGAAATCCTCAGCACGGGAGATCCCAGTGAGGATATCATTATCTCTATATGTGACTAAGAAAAGAAGACAATAAATCATCTTTATTGTTATTATTATTAAACATGATAATGGACACTGAAACGCTGATAGAAACGTTGGATAAAGAAGGAAGTAGCGCATCACAGCATAGTACTGTAGTGGCAGCTACTAGAACGTTCTGGAGCATTGGTTATTGGCATATTGGATAGATAAATTGTGTATGCGTAGTAAAATAGAGATTATTTATTAAGCTATTGTCATTATTGATGCAGTCAAAGATATTTTTAATTTGAGTGATAATATTTGGTAATCAAATAAAATCAATTGCAATAATACAGGGCTAACAATAAGGGAATAAATGATTTTATAAAGAAAAATTACACTAAATCCCAAATAGTAGATAACAAACTTCTGTCAGACAGCATTTTCAATTTTAGACTTTTCACTAAACAGTTGTAGCTTATATTTTCAATAGGAGTATTAAGTTCAAAATTGACATATCTTAAAAAATTGTAGAATCAGAATGAACCTTGTACTGTGGTGACCAAATAGGTGACTTATACTCAATTTTAAAAATATATTGGTGACCGAAAAATTATAAAAAAATATCACAATTTCTCTTAACTCCAGAACTCACACTTTAAGCCCCTATATTTCGATTTTCTACCGATTAATAACATATTTTCCTTCAACACTTAAAAATGTGCTGATGATGCGGTGCTGATTGCTAAAAGTGTGCATGATCTACAGTCTCTCGTGTCTAGGATGAATGAAGTATGCATGAAGAATGAGATAATGATGAATGTAAGTAAGTGTAAAGTCATGGTGTTTGAAAGACAGAGAGTACGAAACCAGTGCGCAATATAGTTGTGAATGAGGAATACTTGGAGAAGGTAGATGAGTTTGTGTATTCAGGAAGTATGTTTACGAGAGATGCGAAGGCTGACAGAGATATTGAAATAAGGGTCAATGCAGGTAACTCCATTAATGGAGGACTGAATGAAGTTGGCTCTAACAAAAAATTGTCCAAAGAAGTGAAGTTAGCAGTCCACAATGGAGTGCTGGTACCTACCCTGATGTATGGAAGTGAGGCATGGAACTGGCAAAGAAAGGATGAAAGTTGATTGAATGCTGTTGAAATAGTGATAGTGTGAGGAATGTGGAGATCCGCAAAGAGTACAAGGCTGATGTTAACTTAATGAGTAAGATTAAGAAAGGGAAGCTTAGGTGATTTGGACATGTAGAGCGAATGAGCGAAGAAAGGAGTGTAAGGAGGATATATGATGCAAATACGAATGGTAGCAGAAGTTGGGGACACCCGCGGAAAACATGGCACGATCAAGTGAACCAGATACTTGAGTCGGACCATGTCAAGAGTCAGAATAATAGAAGAGTATGTATGAGACGATGTATGAATGTGAATGACGTAAGATATGTGTGCCAAGACCGAGTTTTTTGGCGGTCCGTCCTCTCTGTGTGACGGCGTGATAGTTAGTAGATTAGCGGTTAGTTAGTTAGTTAGTTAAACATTTGAAAACTTGTTTTGGAATTTCTAAAAAAATATATGTTATTTTTGAAGATAATATCTATTCCCGTGTTGACAAAAAATCGCAAAGTAAACCCCAAAAATTATTAAAAACACATTTTTTTCTGTTGTTCAATATGTGTATTTATAGGTAAGCAAAAAATTACAGTGTATCTTTAAATCTAACTTAAGCATTTGTCTGAGATGTTTGCTCTATTTTTAACGAGTCAGGTTTTATAAAATATTTTTGCTTATTTTCACTAGTAAAGTTTTTTTAATATTAGCGCGCTCCCTTTAACATTCGTATTTACATATCTCCCTTTCAAACCATCTTCAGACGTTTAAATGACAGAATTTAGCCTTTTTAGTAAGGCTTAGATGTGGAGTGACATTAGGTAGGTACCGTAAAATAAGTTAACTATAAAAGAGGTTCCTGGATGATATAAGGCGATACATAAAAGAAATATATTCAAGCGTGCGTGTTTGAAATCCATTAGTTTCCCATTGTGGTAAATGATCATACATTAAAATATTCCTACAGATCCCCTGATAAAAAACGTCTGCCAAATCGCTATGTCAAAAGGCGTCTTCAGAAGAACTACACTTAGACCCTTCGTGGGGACTTCCGAAGGCTTTTGAGGGCTTCACTTTACCGGGATTGAAGCGTCTTCATCCCTTAGACCGAGGGGTTGAAGAAGGGTAGGTGCGCCGGCTGAAGTATTGTGAGAATAAACCGAAATTATAGGAAATCCTGGAGGTGTCGTAATATACTATGAAATAAGACTTAAGCAAATGATTTGGTTCAGCAGTTCATTTCGTAATATAATATGAAATAAGGTTTACGCAAATGATTTAGTTCCAGAAGTTTGTATCGTAATATACTGTGAAATAAGGCTTACGCAAATGATTTAGTTCCAGAAGTTTGTTTCGTAATATACTGTGAAATAAGGCTTACGCAAATGATTTACTTCCAGAAGTTTGTTTTGTAATATACTGTAAAATAAGGCTTACGCAAATGATTTAGTTCCAGAAGTTTGTTTCGTAATATACTGTGAAATAAGGTTACGCAAATGATTTAGGTTCAGCAGTTCGTTTCGTAATTTACTGTGAAATAAGATTACTCAAATGATTTGGGTTCAGCAGTCTGTTTCGTAAAATACTTTGAAATTAGGCTTACACAAATTATTTGGGTTTTGCAGTTCGTTACAAAATATAGTAATAAAATCTTTTGATTTAATTTCAAGACTGTTGTGTTCTTGTAAAATGGAAAAAAGGAAACAAAAACTGTTTTTGCAAACTGCGTTTCTTTATACTGAAATATGAAAAATTCAATTTCTGTTTTGATATACGCAACATTATAAAATACATAAAAATATTTTTTTTTTTTTTTTTTTTTTTGGAATTATTTTTTATTTTTAATAATAAGTTTACATGGTACATAATTCATTTTACATCTTGGGTTTTTTTTACTACTCTTCCATTGAAAGCATTTGCTTGTGTATGGAAGGGGAGTGTACATAAATGTTGTTGTTAGTTAGTACTTAGATAATTCATTGTACATAAATGTATGTTTGCTGTAGTATTTTTTTTTGATAGTAGTGAAGGATAATATATTAATATAATAAATTTTAATAAAGAAAGAAAGTTATGGAAAACTAAGGATATTTTTGAGATTAATTAAGTGACAGTAGTTTTTTTTTTCAGAATATTTTTAAAGTGTCTCTTGACAGAGAGCAGTATTTGGGTTTTATCATTAATGCTTCTGATTTCTTCTGGTAGACGATTGAAAAAAGTTCTTCCCTGGTAAGTATAATGATGTTGTGCAAAAGACGTATTTAGTTTTGGGCATAGAAAAACATGTCTAAGTCGCGTTCTGTTTTCATTTAAAAATTGATATTTATCTTTTTCTTTTATAATTTGGATTAATGAGTTTTTAATATATAGGTCTTTAAATGTAGGTACTTGAAATTCTTCAAACAGGCGTTCTGTTGGGTAGTCAAAGGATTTTTTAAATATAATTTTAATAATTGTTCTTTGTATAATTTCAATTGGAAGAAGGTTACATTTATACGCGGATCCCCAACTAATAATAGCGTATTGTAAAGTGGATTGAACTAAGGCATAGTAAATTAAATATAGATTTTTTATCGACAGAAAGTTTCTAATTCTTAAAAATATATATATTAATTTTCTAATTTTTTTTACTACTTGACATATTTGTTCCTTCCATTTCAGATTTTTATCAATAATTACTCCTAGATATTTAATTTCATTTGTTGTTTTTAGTACTGTACAGTTTGATTTGCAATAGTTTTGGCTGTGAATTTTAGTATTATTATGTATGACAATGTTAAAATTTTTAGGAGTATCATTTGTATGGATTGCAAATGGAATTACAAATGTCTTTTCATTATTAAGTGACAGTAAATTGGTGTCGAAAAAATTCTTGAGCGTGTTGATGTCTTCTGTGGCCTTTAATTCTACTTTTTCCCAAGTCTTATCACTTATTATTAATACTGTATCATCGGCGTATGACGTGATTTGACCATGTAAAGGTTGAAAAAAAATATCGTTTACATATATAGTAAATAGAATTGGTCCAAGCACTGTACCTTGGGGGATTCCAAAGCTTGTAATCTCTTGATCACTTTTAACACGATTGATTTTTACCACTTGAGGACGGTTTTTTAAGTAGTCGGTGATCCATTTAATCACGTTGCCTTTTATGCCGATATTATTCAATTTTTTTAATAGCATCTCATGGGATATGCTATCGAATGCCTTTCTAAGGTCAATAAATATACCCGCACATTTTTTACCTTTATCTAATGATTCGTGAATGTATGAAGTTACGTTAGCAATAGCATCTTGTGTGCTGAGTGATTTTATAAAGCCAAACTGGTTTTTGTGTAATATTTTATTATTATCTAGAAAATTTACCAATTGTTTTTTTACTATTTTTTCAAAGATCTTTCCTATATTAGAAATTAGACATATTGGGCGATAGTTCGTTGCTTGATGTGGATCTCCAGATTTGTAAATAGGTGAGATTATTGTGGTTTTGTAGTTCATTGGAAAAATTCCATTTGTTAAACTTAAGTTTATTAAATGAGTGATAGGTTTTATTATGTGAGGTTTCATAGTTTTTAACATGTGTGTCGTAATAGAATCAAAACCGGGAGACGAACCTCCTTTCATATTTTCTATTATTTTCGAGATTTCACATTCTGTTGTTGTTTCAAACATTGAAAGTATATTATGTTTCTGTATATTTTTATTTTTATGGTTTTCTTGGTTTGAAGGCTTATGGATATTTTTCGCAAGATTTTTCCCAACATTTGCAAAGAAGGAATTAAGTATGTTTGCACATTGTTTAGGCTGTATATTGGCATCTATAATTTTTTTATCATGTTCAATGTACTTAATGTTTTGTGTTTTTTTTGTATTTTCTATGGCGAAATTAACAGTTTTCCACATTTGTTTATGGTTATTTTCTGAAGATAATATTTTATTTTTAAAATACTCTTCCTTACTTTTTTTAATATAAGATGTTAATTTATTTTTATATTTTTTATAGAAAATATATGCTTTTTCATCTTGGGGATTTTTTAAAGTTATTTTGTAAAGTTTTTCTTTATTTCTGATAGATATAATAAGCCCTTTGGTAATCCAAGGCTTTAAACATCTTAATTTTGATTTTATGTGTGTTGTTATCTCAGTTGTCGAATTTTTAATGTGTTGTGACATAATATTTTCGAAGTTAGTCGAACAAATTTCAGTATCATCACTGTTTAAAACATTATTCCAACTCTCCTTTTTTAATTTTTCAGAGAGAATAGTCATATCTATTGTTGATTTTTTGGTTATTAAATTATGTTTTTTATGTTTAATATTATTATTATACAGAAGTAAGCATGAGTGATGATCAGTTATGTTAGTTTTCCAAACAATTGATTTTATTTTGTGAAGATCTTTAATGTTTACATTTGTCCAAATGTAAACATTAAATATTTTCAGTATGTACATATTATGATGAGTTTATGCCGCCATTCTTACAATTGTTGGTGGTGTAATGGTCAGCATAATTGCCTTCTAAGCAGTTGATCGGGGTTGATTTTTGGAGACCAACAGCGTGAGGCTATTTTGCAATGGACTACATCATTTTTTATTGGATAAAATATAAACTGGGACAATTGCTGTGAAGAACAGGAACTAACTACTTCGCATCAAGAACGAACTGGTGTCACACCTTATCATTTTACCTATTAAATATATTTAAGTATTCCAAAATATTTTTTTTATTTCTACATATAAAACCATCCTTACATTCATTTGTTGCCATTTAAACCCCAGATAACAAAAGGTTTAATTTTTAGAAATCTATTTTGTAGTTAAAAATATCGTATTATAGTATTATAACAAACTTTGTTTCTTTAAGTGAAAGTTTAGTTGATTGTACATTTTTTTAAAATTTTAAATTCAAAATTGTTATTTATATACCTATATAAAAAATTAAATAAATTTATATATATAAATAATTTTATATATATAAATAACAATTTAATAATATATCAATAATATGTTATACATATTTTACTATATACCAGTTAGGTTATTAAAAAAAATTACTTACTCTGCACACAAAGGGGCCAATCTATCGAAAAAAATGTTTATTTTTGAAAAGAACTTTTAAGGTTGTTGAAATGTCACTGGAAGCTCTCACCGTGTATATATTGTATTTTCATAATACTGAATTCGGAATGATGATATCTTTTCAGTGGCCACAAGGTATTAAAGCTTCAAGGATTTGTGTGATTTCTTGTTTATCATAATAGCATCGTGGAGGTTTTGTCAATAATTATCTTTACACACAGGTTTTTTAGACAGTGACCTTCCTCTTAGTTGGAATGTCAAGTGAATAAGCAATATTGAGGAAATACACTTTACAAACTCAAACGATTTACAGCAAACAGAATAAAATTATAAAAAATCTCTTCAACTTATGAACTTATTGAAAATAATAAAATTGTAAGAATATGACATATATGCTTTTCTACCTACAAAATACTCAGTGAACTTATACACATGAACCTAAAATTTTTTAAAAATTTCACAAGTACATGAACACTATACAGGACAACAAAGTATTATAAGCAATAATTAGTCGCCTGAAATATCCATACAAATAGCTAATGATCAAAAACAAATTACTAGACGTAAATAAACTATTCATAAGGAAGATCATTTACAAAAACTGTATCAAAACTTCACATCTCCACATACATCACTCGCAAAACACAAGAGCAAAAATTAATAAGCACTTTCAAGTTCCCCATATCAAATCAACTTTTGCAAAAAAACACGAATCTTACCTGGCACCACACATTTTCAATACCTTCCTAACACAAACAAAAACTTACGTCACCCCAAATAATTTGAATTGGCTGTTCAAAAGATTTGTATTATGGCTGAATGAAAAGGAAAGAACAGATATTCAAAATATTCTAAATAAATAACATTTCATACAATTTCTCACGAAATTATATAAATTTCTCACGAAATTATATAATATTCAAATAAAACAAATGCGAGAAACTGCAATTTTGCAATACTAATTATCATGTATTCAATTGTCACAAAATTTAATTTACTTTTATCTATGTTACATAGGCAATCTTCTCATGGAATGTAACTAATAAAAAATAAAAAAATAAAAAAAAATAAAAAAAGTATGTATGTAAATATTTAATATACCACCACATAATTGTATCTTTTTGTCTTTTTACATACATATATATATATATTTATTTTTATTTTTATAGTGAATACCTCACAAGAGTCCCAACTGCTCCCGTCTGGAGCCAGTGAGACTATGGCATCCCCAATTGGGGGATGTTGTGAGGCTGAAGGTAAGTGGGGAAGGGAAAGAGGATGGTGGCGAATTACCTGGCTATTCAGATCTAGTCACTAAACACGGTTAAAGCCATTTGGAGCAACGTTTCAATTCTGAATGGTGGTCTTACACCAGGGCGATACTGGTAGTATCTTCCACTCTGGAACGTGCCGCAAATATACTATATATTATTTTATTAATTAATTGTGAAATAACACAAATTAATCAAATAAAATTTATTTGCGCACGCCGGGTTCGAACCCGCGACCTTCGGAATGGCAGTCCAATGCGTTACCACTGGACTATGACGGCCGTCAGATATTTTTATATATATTTTTTTAAATACATACATTTCTTTTGGAACAAATATAATATGTGATTTACCCGCCTCGGAACAGACTTTGTCTAGTGAGGCGGGTAAAAGAAAAGAAAACAATGTAAACAACCATGAAATTAAATAAACGCCCGGGTTGCCGGCACTGAAACTGAACTGAAATTGAAAAAAATATCTCCCGAGTAAAAATAAATGCCGCCGACAGGAATTGAACCCGCACCTTCTGATGTCCGGTCAGGTGCTCTGGACTACTGGGCTACGTCGGATTATTTCCGACAAGCCAAATAATTCAATATGTACTCGTACTTCAATAAAAAATTACTGCTTATTATATTTTTTCATCTGTAAACAACCAACTTCATTTTTGTAGGAATAGCTTTATGCTAAATTTTCCACTAGATGGCGTCGAGACATATTATATCTACTGTTGGTGAAATATTTTGACTTTTTTTATAATGATAAAATAATGTTTATAAGACAAGGTTTTTTTATGCATAGCACAAAGGATTATAAATTATTATAAGCAATAATTAGTCGCCTGAAATATCCATACATATTGAAAATATTTCCCGTGTAAAAATGAATGCCGCCGACGGGAATTGAACCCGCACTTTCTGATTTCCGGTCAGGTGCTCTGTACCACTGAGCTACGTCTGCTTATTTACAACAAGCACATTTTTAGGACGAGATTTTATGTCTTAATATTATTTGGCTTATATTTAGTTAGAAATGGGAAAAAAATTTTTAACTTTAATAAACATTAAAAACTATTAAAATGAAATTTCGTCAGTCTTGGAATAAAACTGTCGATTTGTATAAAAATGATATTCACGCCGCCCGCCCAGAGAAGGGGTACAAAAACATATTGAAAATTTATTAAGAGTCTTTAAATTATTCGTAATCGTATAAAAACAGGATTGCAGGCCGTTAACGAATGAATTGATAGATTTCCTGATAAATTTTTAGTAAAATATGCACAATGTATTATCACGATTTCGGAACACTAATATTTCCCATTTTGTCATTATATATTTATTAAGATAAACGCAGGTGCATTGAACGTGTGTTCCGATATTATTACGAATTTACTAAAATTTTGTAAGGAAACGGCCTGAAATCCCGTTTTTAACCGGATTACCTATATTTTTTTCTCAACGCACCGTTTGTCCGACCCAATCACTCTTCATTATATTAATTTATTTTTTATTATAGAGACAAACATTTGATTTCTATGAGGAAACAATTTACAGACATTAAATATTTCGTGTTGGGTAACTATGATATATTCTTTGTAATGTTTCGTATGTGGCATATATATTCAGTATTTATCGAGTAAATGCGCATTGATCCGTTTATAATATTATTGACATGACGCCACTTTTAAATTTGGGCAGTGAATCCGGTAAAATGTCGATGTTGTTTTATACATATATTATTAAATGTATGAAGAGCAATGAGCAATAACTATCAAAATCCAGGAAGAAGGATATGGCGTGATATTCCGCTAGTTAGTTAGCATTTTATTCGAAGCCATTATGAAACAAAGTCCATTACATTTTATTCCTATTTGGAAGTCTCATGTTATATCCGGCCGAAATGCGTCGCTTTCCCAACTAACCCGACTACTGTGGCAATTCACTCCGGGCCATCTGAAATATGTAGGCCATTAGAGGCCCAATTTTAATATCTGATGACGTCATCAGGTTTAATTACACCCAGAGGAGTCGAGTCGACACATTTTTCTCGTTAATGCTGCAGCGTTGCCAAAATTTTGTGGTCCCTTAATTTATTCATGTGGCCCCAGCGCTTAATCATACGGCGCTCGCACATCATGAAGTCGAGGAAACATCGGTGAATTTGGAAATCGAGAAAAACATCGTCAAAATTATTTTCAAGGAAAACAAAATGCGAAATTGAAACATTTAGTTACTTATCATTTTTTATAAAATAAGTTTAGTTCTCTCCCATTACAAAGAAAAATAATAAACGGACACTATGTTTTTTCCTTTTTTTTTACTTTATTTATTTTCATTTCTTTACATATATTATACATATTAATAGACAGTAAATAATAACATAATATATATTACCAAATTGTATACACAAGAAATGAAAACCCACTAAGGCACTGCCTGAGTGTGGGTAATATAAAACCATTACTATATTTCAAGTACCTAAGTTTTTTCAACCTGAGCTTCTGCAAGACCAGGTTTACTCCTTCCTTTTCACAAAAAGTCCCTCCGCGCAGCATTCCAGAAGATGAGATAGCCACTGATGGAAAATATTTTCCTTCCATTTGCCTCCTGTGTGGAGTTAATGCAAAAAAATTAGAATGCAAGTGTTTTTCTATTCTATGCACGATTGTCACAAAAAGTTAAGAAAATGCAGTATCATTAAAAACGAGTCTATTTGCCGAATTTCAGCTCGATCGAACGTCGGAAAGTGGATTTATTTTCACATTCAACATTCGCGAAAACAAAAGTAAAGTATGAATTTCAAGAAGAACGTTCGGACGTCACATGATTCATTATTTATTATTATATAAAAAAAGATTTCGATCTAACAACTTTTAATTACTTGATTTGGCTCATTTGGAAAGCATTTTTAAACGTTTTTTGTAAATAAAAACAATTATGATGATAATTTATTCGAGTCTCGATATTACAGGCAAAGCCGGGCAGTGAAAAAGATGCGAAATAAAAACACTCGAAAATTCACGAATAAATAATGCAATAAAATATTTTTTTATGAGGAAACAATCATTTTTTTCTTCTTATAAGGCTGGTATTTTTTTGAATTTGTTTGACAAATGTTTTGACTTGTGTCTGTCTTCCAAGTAATTGCTACTCTTGTGTAATAACCCGTCAAATAATTTTATTTCACAGTAAAGAAGTCCAAAGTGTCATATTTAATTTAATTACTTCCGTCTTCGTAGACCGGAGCTTAAACTGTCCCATAACATTATTTTCATTTCAACATTTAACTCAGTATATATTCCTTGTTTGTAGTAGTTAATACAAATACGCGATTCTCAAAATTATTTATTTGGCAATTTCTTGATATTATGAATTTTGACTTTAAAATTTTTTTATCCGATGAAAAAAATAATTTAATGTTATGTGAATACTGCAAAAGAATTCTATATGCGAGAGATTCAAATGATATGGAGCACAGTGGCGGCTCACCTTTAGGGTCATCTGAACATTAAACATCCAAGAACAGGAGACGACCATATTCTTGAGTTTTAAGATTTGTTTTTTTTTTATGTGTTAACAAAACATGTTTCAGATATTAGTTATTTAATACTGCACATTTTGTAACGATTGTTGATTTCAATTTGATATATTATACATCACAAATGCTCTGTGAAATGGCGAATGGTAGTTTTGTTGCTTTTTGTACAGTAATTTTATGTCCACTCACGTTTGTCATTATTATTCATTCGGTCGTTTTGATATTGCGTCTTGCACATGTGATACATTTTTGCAATTCTACCTAAATCAATAGATAAATGAATCATGGATTTTAATATACTGGGGAGTCCGAAATTTCACTCTACAGACAATCAACATTTAGAAGCTTATTTAATAATATATACTACAGGCTAATTTACGGTCAACAATTCTTGGTACTTTTAAAAAGGATAGCTTGTAATATCGTTTTACTTATACCGTCAATATCCATTTCACGTGTTCCCAGACACTATAGCAAAATCACATCGCTACATGTTTTGTCATTAATGTCGGTATCGTTCTCTTTCTCAAGTTTGATTGCAGATTGTCATCGTACAAACACGAGTTCACGACTAAATTAATCATATTTACTCGACTTACTAATGTTTGTTCGTTATTAATCTGCAGTCTTTCCTGAGATAAAAGCAGAACCGACCATATGGTGCAATTTTAGGCAGTACGCTCCGGGCGCCGGATTGTCAAGGCGCCAAGGCGTTGATAGAGCCTAATTGTCCTAACACATCACCCTTGAGATTATTTTTGATCACCTACCTAGGCGTCTACTGGTTTTAACAAGGGGCGTTAAAATTTTATCCACGCCTCATCCGAAGATTTGGATCGAAGGCAAAATCCCTATATTATCGATACAACCTTTATCGATGTGCTTATAAAGAGGGTAGAAGATCGACTTTCAAAGATTTACCGAAATTTTGACTCAAGAAATAGGAGGTAGTGCAACTTATTTTCTAAAAGTGATAAACTCTTTGGCTCTGAACTCGGAGGTTTATAGTTTTGACGTCAATCATATTGCTCCGGGTTTGAGAGTGGTAGATACTCTCAGTATTGTACTAGTGACAGACTACCATTCAGAGTAAAAACTTTGCTTTGCTGGAAATAGTTTTGGCTCTATTTGGTAACCAGATTTTTACAGTCTAAAATCTTAACAGTCTTTACTTTTAACCTTCCTATTGCCCATCTCCTTCATTTCGTATTTACTTCAACTTCTCTATACTCCTCACATTAGAGATGCTTACAAAACAGAAAAAGAGGTCGAAAGGTCTCTCTCAACAAGTCGCTCCCGATCTGGGCTGCCATGCAGTTGGTGGACAGACGCATCCGCCGTCAAGTCCCGAACAAACCTCGCCCCATGAATCTAGGCCCCCTGCTAAGTCACCTAATGTAGTGAACCACTTGAGGTGACCTATGGTAAAGGTGTTCGTAATCCACCGATGGTTTCCAGGGCGGTGATACCCAAACCCGCCAACCTAATATAAGATATTTTTGTTTTCAATTTTGAAGTTAAAACTGGAAGTAATAGGAAAATTATCATTAATTCATGCATAGAAGACGCATATGACACAATGCTACAGGTTTATCTACCCATTAAGTATTGGGAATGCCATATTCACTGGATTTGGGCAGAAAAAAATTCCAACCAAAAAGGTTAATTGGTACTTATTCCAAACTAATTGATGATTGACGACGATAAGAACGTTATTATCGTCTTCAATCGTCAATTAGTTATATATTTCATTAATGAGCAACATCATTTTCCCAACAATACGATATTTACGATCAATTATTGCCAATAATGCGTCTAATTCAAAGGCAATAATTTCAAGGAATTATTAGCTATTTCCGAAAATTCTTAAGGATTCTTAGCATCATTCGAAAAACAGCCTCCAGGTAATCATATTAAATAAACGATGTTGCCGATCATCAAAGGATGTGCTCTTAACATAGCAACATTTCTTGGAAATTAATTTGTATTTTTAACAAGGGAGGACTAATAGCTTGTTTGCTTGAGTTACCATACATCATTGGATTTATAAATATTAAGTATGTACTTAATATTATCGACAATTTACCAATGTTAACATTCAAACTTTTGAATTACAATGTTTAGGGTAAGTAATCTATTTGGAGTACCTATGTATTTGGTGAGATGATTATCAGTTTTTTTCACCCTTAACTCTTTCAATGCTCTTCCACGTCAGCGACCAAATTCTGTTAAAGCGTTCTGGCGACGAAAGCCACAAATCGTAAAAAAACAAATATGATACCTAGCTAACTAGATTACGAGAAAATTATACACTAAAAAATATAAAATATAATTCATCGAAGTCAAGTGAACCTCTCAGAAGCTAGGCGGGCTATACATTGTAAAAGACCCGCATATGTTGGTATTGCCATAGATCTGAGAAAAGCTTTCGATAGTATATCCCACACAAAACTTATGGAAAAATTAGAATTCAGAACATTAAAAAGAATTTAACAAATTGGAAAAAATCTACCTAAATAATCGAACACAAAATTTCAAAATAAACAATGTTTATGGCGATGAAGATACACCTGATTATGGAATCCCACAAGGTACAATACTGGGTCCAATATTATTCCATTTTATGTGTAAACGGGATATTTTCTCAATCACTTCATGGTAGTATGACCTCTAATGCTAACGATAAAGTAATCATTGAAAGTGACAATACATAGGAATTAGTAAAACTAAAAGCAACAGAAGACATAGATACTGGTTTACATAAACTTACTACCTCTAAATAGCGAAAAAACTCATGTTATACCATCTGTAATAAAATCAAATGACGTTTCACAAATTTTTGACGTAACTATACACAATAATTTAAAAAATATATTTAAAAATTACTGTTCCACAGTGAAAATTTCAAATAAAATTATATACTTAGGAATAATAATAGACAAGAACCTAAACTGGAAAGATCAAATAAACCTTACCGTCAACAAAATGAGAAAATTAATTTATATATTTTTGAAAATTCGGAATTTTCTCTCGTTGGAAAATCTAACATCGGTCTACAACGCTATAGTACAATCAAATCTACAATACGCTTAAATTAGCTGGTGAGCTGCATACAAAACAATTCTTCTCCTTGCTGCAATTTTACAACGTCTAATTATAAAAATTATATTGAAAAAACCAAGAGATTATCCAACACACCTTATTTTAAAATAATTGAAAGTATTAAAATTTACTGATCTTGTTCGGAAAAAGAGAATAATTTAAATAATAAAAGAAAAACAAGAACACTATTTTTAACTAAAAGTCGTACTTGTCAAAAACATATATTTCCAACACAAAAATGTAAACCACTTTTGCTCAACATCATTACATATATCAAGGGAAAAAACACTTCAACAGCCTACCCAAAAATATCAGAACAATCGAAAACGATAAACACCTACTAAAAGCGATTAAAGAGAAGTTCAATGTAAAAATACAAAAATGATGAAACTATCTTTTTAATTGATTATAAATTTTATTATTCATATTTCCATAAATCATAACTACAAACACTAAATATTCTTCATCTTGATGCTCACCACTCTTCTAGACACAAGCGCCAGCTTCTATAGAAGAAAACATAAAAAATCAAAAACAGTGAAAACAAATTTAATGAATTATTTTATTTTAAAATTAATGATTATATTTTAATAGTACACAACTGGTGACACTGCACAAATCGCAAGTACACCCACTGTTTGAATTTGGCAGCCACCTCTTGTCTGGAGCCCCAAAATACCTGAAAAAACCTTTGACTGTGTAAAAACGATCTTATTTATTTATTTATTGGATAATTTGTATAGCGCCGCTATTGTGAGATATCACCTCAGGGGCGCTTTACAGTTGATGCAGATATTACAAAAATATAAATATTACAAAAATAGAGTGAAGTTAAGTTAAGTAAAATTAAGTATAGGAACAGGTGACACGAAGATAGAAGATGGAGACTCTGCAGCAAGAATCCTAGGTGGTGAAGAAACTGGGCCAGCTGCTGCAGCGAAAGAGTCCATCGCGTCCACCAACAGTGCCAGCACGAGGTTCGTCATCCGTCCAGGTATGTGTCTGCTGCTAATAAAGCGCTGACACACTATCCTCTCACAGATACCAGACCTTGGCAGCACCGCTGTGACGTTCTACGAAGATAAAAGATGGAGACTCTGCAGCAAGAATCCTAGGTGGTGAAGGAACTGGACCAGCTGCTGCAGCAAGAGAGTCCACCACATCCAACAACAGCGTCCAGGTATGTATCTGCTGCTAATAATAAAGCGCTGACACCTCACATGGATAAGAGACCCTGGCAGCACCTCTGTGGCGTTCGACAAGTCCATCATTTATCTCCATGTAATCCTGTTCCTGGTTATTGTTGAAGTGGAGCATTCTGCCCGCAATAAAAATCGACAGTTAATAAATTACCCTGGGCTTAGTAAAAAACTTGCCAGGGTCCAAACATCCCCAGTTTCCGAGAATTACGTTGAAAACATCTGGAGTGCATTTACCGATCGCCGTTCGTTTCGAATGTCCACTATTTTTGAGCAAATGTCCGATTATTCACTTTTAAAACACTGCACTCAAATCACAATAGGTAGTTCTAATAATTATAAAGTTTATTTTTATTTAAGTTCAAATGTTGATTGATTGATTTAAAAAATAATTTCAAAGGGATGTTGCCTCATTTCCCTTGAAAATACTAAAAAAACACAAAGCGGTTGTAGGACGCGTTAGGACGCGTCCTGCTGCCACGAAGGGCGCTATTCTTTTGCGCGATCTATTTGATAGATTCTCATATCTGCAATTTTTAGAGCACAAGCGTCAGGTAGGTATGCTGTCCTTGTACTACCGGTATTACAATGGAAGAGGCTCAAAAGAAAAGATCCTTTCGGACCGGTTGTGATGTTTTGAATATCCACAAAAATAAACGATAAATAATAAACGAACGTGCTCTAAAAATTTTTTTTGTCTAGACTAGCAACACGGGATAGATTATAGGCCTTGAGTAAACAGATTCCCACGGGAAAGGAGAGACCGGAGGGACAGTCGAGTTTTGAACTTGGGTGCATTGACAGCCCCGAGAAATGGATACAAATCAGAAGTGTTGTTTGAAATTACAGTTAATTATTGAATTCAAATGGTATTAGAGAATATTGCGGAATATTGAATTAAAGTGAAAGATTATTGATCCGGTGTTTGTGTGAAGTGAAAGTGGTTCGACTCAGTGAGAAAACAATTAATAATAATGACAATAATAATAATTGGATATTGACATAATGACATAATTGACATAATTGGATAATGACAATAATAATATAATAATGATATTGACATAATTGGATAATGACAATAATAATAATTGGAATAAGTGTTTAATCGGGCTAGGTTATTGATTTGGCGAGATGGCATTCTATCCACGGAGACCGAAAACCAGAGAATCAAATAGATTATTAACTGTGGGTTCGAATCCTGACAGATTAGGGAGGTACAATTTTATTTACAGGAATATTTAATTACCCTTTTATAAGC